>NC_064640.1:694042497-694345527 GCF_023864345.2 Schistocerca serialis cubense | reverse complement strand
TTTTAAAGTACGTTTGAGGTAGATGACACTATTGAAATGAGCAGAGATTTTTTTTTTGGTTTTGAAATTATTGGAGGAAGCTACGACGATTTTGAGATGTGGCTGAGGTTTTATGATGTTATTATTACGATGATGATGTGTATTATGCTGTTGCGGTATGTTTATGATCAATAAGCTGATGCTATATGAGTTATTTGATTATGCTATGTATTTATATGATGAAATATTGAAGTGTCGTCGCAAGATTGACGTGTCGGCGAATATATATATATGTAATAAGGTAAGGAGTAATGAATAGTGGTTAGGGACTCTGACTTGTGAAAAAGGATGTTGGAAACCGAGAATCATACTTTAAGAGTTATGAAATGTGTGTAAATGCGTGAATGTATCACAATGCCGGCGAAAATTTTTTGGACTCTGTTATATTTACAGGATTTTGTTTCTACAGATTTGTAACGCAAATTCTTGACCTGTGAAATATTTTTATATGAGACTGTCACTGTAGCGGAAACTGGTGTCGTAAATATTTCGGTAAGAAAGTTAAGTGACCACCTGCACGTAATGCGTCGTGGGCACCCAGCTGGGCAACAGTAGCCTGAAAAAAAAGCCATTAGCGTGTGCCCCTTTCAGAGGCACAGGTAGAAAAGAAAAAAAAAGGGAGGCCCTTATCCTCGCTATTGACATTCTTTGTAGAAAGCACCGCAAATACGACACGCTTATTACTTGGAAAGATACTTACACCTGCACTCCTGATTATGACAAGCGTCTTCCTCGAGAATTGAGAGAATTTTTACTGCCTTATGAAATGCCATATGGCTAATGAATGATGTTTCATGCCTTCCTTTGTACATATTTGCTCAATTTATTTAATATCTAGTTTCTAGCTGCACTGCAGCATTGGTTAAAATAAAATTTAATATATGTACTAATATAGTTATTTTATGCCTACAGATCCAGTCAATAAGAAATTTATGATCTACTTCCAAGAAAACGAGGGCACATAAGTAGACATTTCCCTTCACAGGAATTGCATAAATAAATTCTTTACGATTTTGTAACTTATCTGCTAGTGTAAGTTCTCGTGATGCATCACTATAGTGTTAAGATGTGACATAGGTATTAGCCATGGCCATTTTTTTAGTGTAATATTCTTTCTGCTTGAGCTTTGTCATGTTTAGGTTTATAGCACTTTCTGCTGCTGCTTGCCAGGCATAGTGTTACTGAATTTGACTTTGTATTACTGGGTTAAGCCAGATTTACTATTGATTTATTTTTATTGTTTGCTGCACATTGCCTTATATTAGTTGTAATATTGCAATTGCTCTGCTAATTTATGCTGCTTGCTTTGGCATTTGTATTTTTTTATCATTACTGTTTGTGTTAATTGTTTTGTGCTGCTGCATTGCCTCGTCCCTTAGTTTAGCATCTGAGCTCAGTAGATTTAAGTTAGCTTAAGAGGGGGTAGACTATATAAGAAACTAACTATGATGAATTGGAAGAAATGCATTGAGAAGCTATAAGAAAATAGTTTGGCCAAAAAAGTATTTTGAAAGAGGATATGAACAAAAAAGTAGGGTTTAGGGACAACAGGTTTAGGTAGGATTTTCTTGGAAATAAATGATGAGGTAAGATAATGGAAAATAAAAATGAGGTAAGAAATGTGTGAACATATAAATACAGAAAGCATGCTTGGATAGAATTTTTTTGGTGGAAACAAATATTGAAATAAGAGGAAAGATATATGGAATGAAGTTCTGGGTTGGACTGCAGTACCAAATGTTACACTGAAAACAAACCCTGTCCTTTCCTTTTGTGTTATGCCACTATGTGTTTGTGTACCCTTGTGTATTTCTTTTCTTCCTGTCTCTGTGTACTGTTTCATAGAAATTTTTTTCTGTTCTAGTACTAAGCTACATTCACTATGATGAGGAATACTGTTATCCTCAAATACAATTTGCATTTATAATATGTTATTTTCTTTGTAAAGATGTTTAGACATTATTTATTCTGTTTTGTTTTAATGCTTAGGTGTGAAGTTGATATTTCAAAAGTTATTCTGATCTTTTATGTAGGTACTCATAATTCCTGTAACAATGATGTATATGTTTATTTTTATTCTTTTGTAAAGCCTGTATTACTACAAATGTTCTCTGTATTGCTATGTTTTTAATGATGTTTTCTGTATCTTTGTTATTGTATTCTCATGTTATAAAATTGTAATTGTCACCAGTTCATCATATTATTAACTTGTAAGTTACATTTCGCTGCACACATTTCTGTTGGTCATAGTATATGGACAATATGTGAGAAGTAGGGACTGTTAGTGTTTGCACGTGTGTTAATAATTCAGCAAGGGACTGGATAACAGCATTGTTGGTTCTAAGGACAATTACAAAAAACTTTGTGAGTGCACAAGTCGTGGTTATGGACTTGCTATATTATCCGCAAGACTCTTCAATGGTGATTGTGCACCTGCACAGTCACAAAAGATGGCTGCTGGCCATCTCTACAAAGACTACAGTGGGTCTGCATCTTTGATGACCCACCAATACCATACTCTCTACCAGGACTACAGTGGGTCTACTCTGTGATGACCTACCTACCAATATTCTTCAAAACGTCGAATGACTCTGCTGTGGGTTTGCTCTGTTGTGGCCCATTATCTGTCAGCATGTCAAGAGTCAGCACTGTCTTTCTGTTGGAAGGACAACACAACTTCTTCAAGACTGCATGGAAATCCACTACTTCCGTGTGCATTTTCTTTTACTGCTCAGACTTTGTGAAAAACGCTGCTATTTTACTGTGATGAATGATTAGGACTGTCTTTATGGACTGTGAAAAAATTTTAGCTTTTGACCAACATTGTATCAATAAGTGTGTGCATTTGATATCTTTACTATTGTAATTATGAAAAATTTTATCAAATCATTATTGGCCACTGCCCAAAACAATTTGTAAAATTTTTTGTGGGGAGCATGGGGGCTATGTAAGTAGGCTGTTTAGGTTTTTTAATTGGTAACGCCACCTTTGTATAAAAATCACAGGCTGTGCTGTGTGCAGTCTGTGGCTAGTTTGCATTGTTGTCTGCCATTGTAGTGTTGGGCAGCGGCAGCTGGATGTGAACAGCGCGTAGTGTTGCGCAGTTGGAGGTGAGCCCCAGCAGTGGTGGATGTGGGGAGAGAGATGGCAGAGTTTTGTAATTTGTCATGAGCTGCTATATATATTATGATGATATTAAGGTAAATACATTGTTTGTTCTCTATTAATATCTTTCATTTGCTAACTATCCCTATCAGTAGTTAGTGCCTTCCATAGTTTGAATCTTTTATTTAGCTGGCAGTAGTGGCGCTTGCTATATTGCAGTAGTGGGAGTAACCAAGATTTTTGTGAGGTAAGCGATTTGTGAAACGCATAGGTTAATGTTAGTCAGGGCCATTTTTTTTGTAGGGATTTTTGAAAGTCAGATTGCGTTGCGCTAAAAAAAATATTGTGTGTCAGTTTAAGCACAGTCGTGTATAATTGTTCAAAAAGGGGACGTTTCAAGGGACACGCAAATCTCATTATAGCATTCAAACAAGACAACCTCAATTTAAAGCACATTTACCATGCTCACGTAGGGACCGACATGTTGTACAATGAATTTGTAAAGATATGTGCTGATTGCTGGAACCACTCACAATACGGCTTTCTTGTTATTGATAAAACCCTTAAACTACATGACCGTAGGTATAGCCGGAACTTCCAAGACTTTCTCCATATATAAACGTACGAAAATACCTTATCCCATCAGTTAACATTTTACCATGGACAAATTCGCACGCATGGCAGACGCTCAGTCTGAGAGGTTAGGTGTGCAAAGACAGAGTCCCGGAATGTACACGTATATCAAATTTAAAAATCTTGAGTCCAGACTAGTTAAAGTTGTAAGGGAATTAAAGGACACCCAGAAACTTCTTGCCATTAACCAAAACCGGATAGAGAACAGAATTAGCGCAATTGAGGGCGTGATAGAAGCCGAGGCCGTTGTTATTGAAGAAGGTGGCGTAGGAAAAAAGGAGAAGAAGAAGTACAACAAAACATATATAAAACCACGTGATATTCAGAGCTCTGATTAGTATCCTTCGAGATGTCGACAAAACATGAAGTCATTCAGGCGCGCAAAGCAGTTCGAGAGAAATTACGTTTGCTGAAGTTGGGGCATATAGATCGCGAGCAAACACTAAATGAAACTTTTAAACCTGTTACCGAATCTATCACCAAGATAGCTTTTCATAATAATGACCCAATCGCAGAATTCACCAACCAGTATCCGACTGTTGAGATAGATAAAACATTTGGTGTCAGCACGGCGAGACCGTACATGCTGGGCTCTCAAACTATAACATTATCCGATAGCACAATACGCATCGGGGATACAGAGTTTAAAAGAACACCTGGCTTAATGAACCTAATCTTCCTAAGGCCATCAAAAAACTTAAAATATTAAGCCGATGATCGCGAAGTCTATCGGGAAATAATTAACTTGACTGATCTGTACAAAAATCCCGACGGAACACTGAAAAAGGCTGAAAACTCTAAATACACTACCATTATACAACCTTTACTCAATGAGCAAACTAAAAGCGTCGGTGAGGATGTAGACTTTCAGCGTAAAGGAGTGAGCAATCAAGTCCCGCAGTATATATATTACGATGTCCCAGATGAACTAATAGACAGACTTCGACTGTTGATGGCTTCAGCTGCTTCAGGCAATACAGCTCATTCGATTGAGGTTGTATCCATAATCTCAGAGCTTCGAGAGAGAGGTATCATCAAATAAGTATGGAAACCGTGGGTCGAGAACTGCACAAGCCAGCACGCAAAACATACCCCCGTAGATGTGTCATGGTTAAAGGGCTGAATGACCTCTGGCAAGCTGATCTTGTAGATATGAATCGATATCCACCTCATAATAATGGATTGAAATACATTTTAATCTTCCTGTAACATACTCTAAATTCACCTGTGCATTACCAGTGAAAACGAAACCAGTAGAGATATTGCTGTGGTGTTTGAGCGTCTGCTGCAGACAGGAACGAATCGATGCCCGACCAATCTTCAAACCGATCACGGTGGGGAGTTTTACAATGACCATTTCAAGATTGTGATGGCGCGGTATGGCATACACCACTACTCCACGTTTACCCACCTTAAAGCTAGTGTCGTCGAGCCGTTGAACAGAACAATCAAAGCTCAACTGTGGATGTAGTTTAATCTTCGCGGTTCGTACAAGTGGGTAGATATCCTCCCACAGATAATTTCAAAGTATAATCGAACCAAACATAGTACAATAAAAATGAGACTGATTGATGTACGCAATAATTCACTCATGGACACAGTATATTTAGGGATTAAAATGCTCCACCCTCGCAAACAGAGGTTCAATATAGGTGACTTAGTACGTATTTCAAAACACAAGACCGCGTTCGAGAAATCGTACTTACCAAATTGGTCGGCTGAGATATTCACAGTGTCCAAAGTGCAGATAACCCACCCTAGGACATATACCTTAAAGGACGGCAAGGGCGAAGAAACTGCAGGATGCTTTTACACGGAGGAATTGCAGAAGAGTTCTGAACCAGATGTATTTCTCATCGAGTGGGTGATAAGACGTCGTGGTAATAGAGCACTGGTTAAATGGCTAGGATTTCCATCATCAGAAAACAGTTGGATCGAAGCTGACATGTTAGTATGTAACGGGGAGAGTAGACCTCTATCTCCTCAGTAGTGTACCATGCACGATAGGAGGCACATCATAATAAGAGGCGGGGGTGGTGTTCTCGACAAGTTGCCTGTTGAATTGCACATTCCCAGATATAACTTCTGTGGGCCTGGAACAAAGCTTCAGAAGCGCCTGGCATGAGGCGATAAAGGTATTAACCTAGTAGACGAAGCCTGCCTTGAGCACGACATTGCATACGCAGCAGGGGGTGACTCCTTATATAAGTGTGATGACGTAGTATCACATGATCTTAGGATGAACGAATGGCTGTTGAGAATTCTGTGGGGAGGTTAAGTATTTTGGGAACATATAGAAATTGAGTGAGTTGATAGGTATGTGAGTTGAGAAGTTTGCTAGGAGCATGCGACGGCTCCCGCATGTCCCGTGATATTGACTTGTTAATTTCTTTTATTTGAGTTGAGAGCTTCATGTTAAATTGACTTGCGGAGGTACATATCATGATGGGGGCGACGGTTCACGCATATGTGTGTGTTTTTGGGACGATCCTGGATTAGGTAATCGGGGTATGTGGGGTGAATAATGAGAATCGGGTGATCAGTTAACTTAGTGAGAGCATTCTTTGTCCCACAGAGCCACGTGGTCGATCGCCCGTTGTGACATCAAGGAAGTTTCCAACTCGGAAGCAAACATTCCAGTTCGAGCGTGTCAGTTCCTGTCTATCGGTGAGAGAATTGCAGAGTTTATGGGGCGAGAGCGTAGTTTGTGCTCCATCATCACACGTGCTTGTGGCGCAGCGGAGTCGCGGGCATGTGGCGTGAGGGTGGTTTGGACAAAGCAAGTGTGTTGGTTCCTGTCCGTCGGTGCTGGGAATTTGCGAACTTTAGGACCGATATAGCTTTTAGTGTGTCATGTGATAGAACTTTCCAAACATCTCGGGCAGTTGTGTGAGGTAGGTATCGGCAGGTTGGAACCTGTACAGAAAAAAAAAAGAAATTGGGGTGGAACGTGTCCCTTGTATGGCACGCGGTCGACAGGAAACATCATGTCCGGAGTTAAGTGCTCGCGGACGCGGCCGACCGTTTGTGGCGGGACCCTCAGGCGCTGCTCGCCGCCGCATGGAATTATTTAATATAGCGAGGTGGTGAGAGTTAATTAGCGAGCGTTCTCGCGACGAGCAAACGCGCTGTTATACGGTCATGGTGGATCCCACTGTCGGTCAAACTCTGGCGCTAAACGTATCCTTTGTACGGCACACGGTCGACAGGAAACATTGTGTCCGGTGTGTTAAGTGCTCGCGGGCGCAGCCGACCATTTGTGGCGCTGCTCGCCGCTCGCCGCTGCCTGGCGCACTGGCCGTGGGGGGCTGTGCGAGCACCGTAAACAGCTTGACGTGAGCTGGCCAGGGAGCGGGCTCAGCCGGCCGCGTGTACGTCAGCTGCGCTCTGGAGTTTCACTGTGTGAGCGTGGAGAAGTCAGTTGGGACACACCTGCATGACCGTAATGTCTGAAATAAAGAGTCATTTTTCAGGTATTTACAGAAGGTTATGTCCGTCGCATGTATGGAGGGTGTGCAACGTAAGCGGGGCAGCGGCACAGCTATTGTACAGTTATTACGCGTGCGCGAGAGCGAGTCAATTAGTGGGTGTTCTATTGCGGTTCAAAGGTGCTGTTATATAGTCATGGCGGATTCCACTGTCGAGCAAACTTTGCCGCCAAAAGTGTAGCACTGCGATCTCGCTCGCACAGGGACACGTTGCGAATGGCTGTGTGAGGTCGGCATCGACAGGTTTGAACGTGGTGCAGAAGTGTTGCAGGGAAACGGCCGACCGTTGTGTGATTCAGCTCCGAGGGAGTCAATTTCGGCGGGAAACGTGTGGAGGGAACGAATGCACGTGGTGAGCGGACAAGGGGCCGCTGTGACGTGAAACTCCACAAGATCCAGTGTGTCCAGCGAAAACATGTTTACGACATGGGAGTGGGCTCGCCCCCCTCGCTAGTGGCCAGCCGCCTCATGTGACAGGCGTAGGCAGTGTCTCCACACGCTGGCCAGGGGGTGGCGAGGATTTGAAGTAATTCAGTTGAAGTGCGGACGTGGTGACTGTACTGCGATATCAAAGATATGTGTCCTGACTGTGTTGGAGAACAAGTGATGACCATACTGCTTGAAATAAAGTCTTCAGTCCCTTCCCCCCTGCAAAATCAAAGGATGTGAATTACGTTACTATAAGTGCAGTTTATTATTTGACGCGATTATGACAGGCTAGCAGTGAAAAAAAGATAAGTGACAGAGAAAGCTCATACATGTAATCAATTATTGTGATAGATTTTTGTTATGGATGTAAGGAGAATGGCTTTCTCACCAAGAAAATCGGACATCTTGAATAAATAATAAATGATAATAATACATAGAAGTACAGTTTCGAGAGAATATCGTGTTGGAATTTGAATTTGGTGCGATTGTCTAGTGGGGGTAGGCCTATAATAATAAATGATAATAAATGATAATGAATGATAATGAATGATAATCAATAATAATAATAAAGACAAGTATGATCTTTGCATGCATTATCCTGTTGGAATTCAAACTTCCCGTCATTTTTTTTCTTCTGGAAGGTTAGGTTATTGGACGTAGCACAATTGGGCTATTTTCCCACCAAAATTCAAAATTGTCACCATTTTTTCTTGAGGTTAGGTTAGTGGACGTAGCACAATTGACCTATTTTCCTGCCAAAAGCCGCCATATTCGATGACGTCATGCGATGTTGCCAAGCCTACATGCCGCCATCTTGGATGACGTCATTGCCACCATCTTGAATAAATTTGGCAACAATGCAGCGTGGGGTGGTGTCGCCTTTGTCCTCCCACTGTTAAGGTGTATTTCTTGGTTGAGGAACTCTCTCTCCATCAGCGTAAGACATGTTCCGAGAAACCCTGCTGCATCTTTGTAGTCCCCTGGTGGGTTCTCAATTCACGAGAATGAGAGTTGCTCGTCAGAAGGGTCCTAAATCATCATGTACTTTAGCTCTTGCATGTATCTGGTGCAGATCACTATTAGGATGGGAGAGGGAACTGCTGCCAACCACAGAAACACTATAACTAGTTGAAGCAGCACTTACCCCTGCTCCAGATGATAGTGGTGGTAGTACAAGTCAGGATGCTGGGTGTCTACATCAGGCCAATGGGTGCAGTCAGGCTGTGGTGAGACAGGTCAACGAGACGGTTGCTGTTGGGGTGGAGATGGCGCCCCAACAACTGGTGGTAATCTCTACCATGGACCCCAGAGGAGGGTGGTGGTGGCAGGGGCTGCAGCAGTGGGATCTGAGGCTGCAGAATCTGCGGCAGTGGGGGCTGCAGCAGTGGAAGTGGTGGCAGTGTGTGGCGAAGCAAGCGTATCATTTGAGAGATACAAAGGCGAGCGAGTGTTCTGGGACTTACCCTAGTTCACTGCCAGTCGCGCCATGTCACCACAACGCATGTGTGTGTAGCACACAAGTATTTCACCATAATTTAAGTTTGAAATTAAAAGTTAAAGTTGCTTTCCCAAACTTTGTCAACAAATGATTTAGTATATTAATGTTTAAACTACCAAATCACAGTCTGATCAGATGAATATTTTCCCAAAACAAATCGTTTTAAGAAAACATTAAGTGGCGCTATATAATAAATCTAGGTACCCAAAGACTGGTCGTGATGTGCAGATGTGTGTCAAAATTAACTAGTACAAGTCTCAACGTGATTAAAAAGTAAATTGGTCAGAATCCACATACTGAAGGCGATAAATATTAGACTTAGAAATATGAAACTTTTAATGAAGCTTCAGTTTAGTATATAATCATTAATTATGTAACTCCATTGAGCTACCTCTGATAGTGTTCGAGTAATTTGCTGAAAACTAAATTTGGAGCAAAAATGTCCTTATTTGTAGTGGATTAAGTATCTGTTATACCAATGTCAGGAAGTTTTGGTTACAGCACGTGATAAAACGTATTAAATAATAGAGCTATAACAAGTTTCAAGGCCTAGATGTCAATAATAACAAATACAAGGTCTCTTATAGTTGTAGTTCAGAGGTCATGTTCTACTGTTAGTTCTGTTCTAAAATTCTAGACGTTAAAGGTTAAATGTAGGCAAGGTAAAACTTTTCTATGATTTTATCCAACTTAACTAGATTCAGACAAAAATTATAAAGATTCTAGAGTGATTCATGACATTGTTATAAAATGTTATGTATCCGAGAAAGCGGCCGTTTAGAGTTTGCGCGTGGGCATAGAGCAGATGACAGCAGGTGTTCCTTTGATTGTCCACTGCGCCAGAATATAAATACAGCCTGGGAGGCAAGACTAGTCTTCACTTCACACCCAGCCACTGTACAAACAGCGTCAGTCAAACGCAAGAGTACACGATGCCTCGGATGAAGCCACAGCCAGACCACAACTAAATTCATGTATTCAGCACAAATAGGAAGTGAAATCGCAAGGACATACACCGTCCTGCATTGCTTAGTTTTCGTGAAAGTAACTCTGCCTTGTTCAGATGCACTGAAGATGGCGGCAATGACGTCATCCAATATGACAGCGTGTAGACTTGGCAGCAGTGCATTAAATCATCCAAGATGTTGACTGTGATGTCATTCAAGATGGCGGATTTTGGGGGGAAGTTTGAATTTTCTTGGGAAGAAGGACAACTCCACTAACCTAACCCCCCCTCACCCAGAAAAATGACAGAAGTTCAATTTCCAAAAGGATAATGCATCACACCATCGTAATCTGTACTAAGCTAAGAAAATCTTGGGAAGATAGCTCGCTTGGCCTACCTCCACTAACCTAACTCACCTGACCGCCACTTCTTCCTATGAACTGACGCCAAGTTTGAATTCTGGCGGTAAACAAAGGTCAATTCACGTGTCTCTACTAACCAAAGAAAATGGCGTGAAAGAAAGGACACTTGGACTAACCTCAGTCACCTGACCACTACCTCCTCCTAAGGATTCGTGGGAAAAGGACTCAGACTTAAACAATTCCATATAGCACGGCCATCTGCTGTGTTCACCATGAGGTCTGGACTCCAACTGACTTAGCACACATCGCCACCACCAGAGGGCGCTCTCATCTGTGATGTAATCCAAGATGGCGGCAAACAGTGCGTTCACCGTAAGGTCCGCACTCCAAATGACTTAGTTCACAGTGCCACCAGAAGAGGGCGCCATCGTTCAAGATGGCGGTCATGACATCAGGTGATGATGCAAGTACTGTTATCCAAGATGGCGGCAAACAGTGTATTCACAACGAGGTCTGGAAATAATATCCGCTACCGGCACCAGAGGGCACTACTGTGCTGCACCATTACGCAAGATGGTGGCAATTTTTTTTCTCCACTCACATGAGCCGAATGTTTGGTGTACATTCACTCTTTACTCAGCTGTCGTTGTCAAACCATTGTCTTGTGTTCGATCAGAAGAAATGGTTCAAATGGCTCTGAGCATTATGGGACGTAACATCTGAAGTCATCAGTCCTCTAGAACTTAGAACTACTTAAACCTAAGGACATCACACACATCCATGTCTGAGGCAGGATTTGAACCTGTGACTGTAGCGGTCACGCAGTTCCAGACTGAAGCACCTAGGACCGTTTGGTCACAATGGCCACCTATGTTTGACATCGAGATGAATGTGAAGGATAGCGCAGCTTTCAACAGCTGCATTACATGTAGACATTCGATGGAGGACTTCAGCCACAGTTCACTACATGAGGAATAGAAGAATATGATAATGGAGGAGTGTAGGACGAATAAGTACAAGGATTCTGTTCATCAGATTGCGACAGTGCAGAGGGATAGAGACAGGATGCATCTCGTAACCAGCACATATACATGCACATGTGCAAACTGCTGAGATAGTCATCTTGAAGCATCCAATCTCCTAAAACGCAAGAGACGTGCAGTTGGTGTCAATTCTCTTCAGTGTAAGCACATTCGTATATGCCATATATGCTGCTGAAGAGCATCTGCTCACCCCTGTCCTCGTGGTCGTGCTGAGTGTGTTCTATCAATGAATTATTGGTGTTTGAGCGGGACGAGTTTAACAGCTATGTTGCTTGTAAGCATACAGCTGAGGACTGCCCCCATAGCCTCCTACATGTAGAAAGGAAGTGCGCATTATGCTTGAACATATGAAGAGGAAGAATACGGATATGCAAATAAATGCTTTGCAATGAGATGCTTTAAAGATACATTACCCAACTCATAGAAACATCTGCTACTGTTGGAACTGTCTGCCTTTTCAAAAAGCACCATATAAGCTCCCAACCCACAAGAGACGACTGCCTCCAATCCAGCAGCTCAAAGATCTGATCTAGTTCACAAGCTCGTCACTAGAAGGCACTTCGATAGGTCATGTGATCATACGATTCAGCCAATAGGAACATGACATCATGATCACATAGGTGGATGATATATAAGGAGAACTCAGCAGGTGCTCGATCTCTGTCCCGGTCAGTCAGTGTCAAGATGAAGTGTCAGTCACGACATCAGCAGCAGCAGCAGAAAAGTAAGTATCTATTTCTAAATATTTTTAATATTATTTTTATTATTTCTGTAGCAGCAGCATATAATGCTTATGAATATTCTTCTTTGTCCATTTAGCTGCACCCGTGACGTCAGTATCAGCAGGGTTCAACCTGTTGGGGTCTGCACACATGGTGGCCTCAGACTCTTCCACTCAGGATCCTGTAGTGCAGCTTCTCAGCATGCACGAGCAGGATAGCGAGGTGGTAATTTCAGTGCCAGAGAGTGTGCTTGAGGGGGCTTCACCATCAGTGCAAGAACAGCTGGCTTACCCTGCTGGTGTGGATGTTGTGGATCAAAAGATACTGACCCCCAGTGCACCGCAGCCTTTACTATTCGCCTCATGCTATGTGTTAACAGTTAGTGGCTCAAAAGTCTTCATCTAGGACTTGAAGTTTCAAAAGATGGTAGCCTGTCAACTGTGTTAGTGCTCGAAAATGTGCCGAAAAATATTAAAGTGCGGTTTTCAGATTATGTGTGGGATGAAATCTGTCACGTAAAAACATACATCAAGAAGCATATGTCTACCAAATACGCTCCATCCCTCTCCTACCAGTACATGTACTACGGCAGTCTAACTGTGCATATTCTATCAATGTATGACTATGCTACACTAAGAATTAAATGTATTGAGGGTGACAGTGTTTTCATGCAGCACTCGACTGTTGATAACTTGGTCAATCTAGACATGGTGTTAACTAATACTATAGAGAGAGTAAATAGATGGCGCCCATATTTTCAAGCTGTATCCAGTGACATCATTAACTGGCTTCGCACATGCAGCATTCACATAGAAGATATAGATCGTTGTTTTACTACCTGTATAACTGCAGTACCGAAGTCTTGTGCTATTCCTCGAATAGATGTTGAAAATGTTGAACTCAAACTTAGTGACAGCATACCAGGCTATTGCATTGCACCGATAACATTACGCGATATACGTTGTGAATTTGAGAATATAAGAAGCGGCTATTTTTCTAATACTGTACTGCTGCTGCACCGATTACAAAAGAATCTAGTAATTTTTTCGATGTTGATGATAATTGTAGGTGGCGAATAAATAAATATATTTACAAGCTTAAATCTGTTTTTGTGTTTTTATTTCTCTAGATAAAATGTCACACACGTTTGTGCACATTAGTACACATCCGTGAACGTTAGTCCATGTTAGTATACATTAGTGCACGTTTATTTGCATTAATGTATGTGACACTTCCCTTGAAATATACCACTTGGAGTACTTTCTGTCATGTAGCTGTTGTAGCTCAGTTGGGAAGGTGACTGGGCTATAGTGGCTACACAAACGCACATATTGTTTATCATATAAAAGCCCATTTCACGCCTTTACCTAGCATAGTAGGTATCAAGGCAGGCTGGTTGAAGCACCCTCGCGGCAAGGACTTTGTTATAGGTGACTGGTCCTGTAATGATGATGAAGACCAGAAGAGCGTACAAGGGATAAGTCCATGCAGTCGCACTACTCTCTGCGCCGTCGATGGTCATTTCAGCAGGATATCCTGGGTTGGAGCCCTAGTCGTGGCACACATTTTCAGCTGTCCCCATTGATGTATATCAACAACTCTCTGCAGCTAAGGGTTTCGATTTAATTATCATTTCATTGTAGAGAAGACAAACGGTCATCCGTGGTATCTGTTCTTTAGGGAGAAGATAGCATCTTAATATATATAGTTAAAGGCTACCCAGCCATTGACCATCTGTGCAAATTTGCATAATTTGCCCAAACCCTTACGGAACTCTTCAGCTTAGTTTGGCGAGTAATGAGTGAAAGGGCAAATATCTATTCTATATCTACATCTACGTTTATACTCCGCAAGCCACCAAACGGTGTGTGGCGGAGGGCACTTTACGTGCCACTGTCATTACCTCCCTTTTCTGTTCCAGTCACATATGGTTCGCGGAAGAACGACTGTCTGAAAGCCTCCGTGCGCTCGAATCTCTCTAATTTTACATTCGTGGTCTCCTCGGGAGGTATAAGTAGGGGGAAGCAATATATTCGATACCTCATCCAGAAACGCACCCTCTCGAAACCTGGCGAGCCAGCTACACCGCGATGCAGAGCGCCTCTTTTGCAGAGTCTGCCACTTGAGTTTGCTAAACATCTCCGTAACGCTATCACGGTTACCAAATAATCCTGTGACGAAACGCGCCGCTCTTCTTTCGATCTTCTTGGATCTTCTCTATCACCTCCATCAACCCGATCTGGTACGGATCCCACACTGATGAACAATACTCAAGTATAGGTCGAACGAGTGTTTTGTAAGCCACCTCCTTTGTTGATGGACTACATTTTCTAAGGACTCTCCCAATGAATCTCAACCTGGTGCCCACCATACGAGCAATTAATTTTGTATGATCATTCCACTTCAAATCGTTCCGCACGCATACTCCCAGATATTTTACAGAAATAACTGCTACCAGTGTTTGTTCCGCTATCATATAATCGTACAATAAAGGATCCTTCTTTGTATGTATTCGCAATACATTACATTTGTCTATGTTAAGGGTCAGTTGCCACTCCCTGCACCAAGTGCCTATCCGCTGCAGATCTTCCTGCATTTCGCTACAATTTTCTAATGCTGCAACTTCTCTGTATACCACAGCATCATCTGAAAAAGCCGCATGGAACTTCCGACACTATCTACTAGATCATTTATATATATTGTGAAAAGCAATGGTCCCATAACACTCCCTTGTGGCACGGTAGAGGTTACTTTAACGTCTGTAGACGTCTCTCCATTGATAACAACATGCTGTGTTCTGTTTGCTAAAAACTCTTCAATCCAGCCACACAGCTGCTCTGATATTCCGTAGGCTCTTACTTTGTTTATCAGGCGACAGTGCGGAACTGTATCGAACGCCTTCCGGAAGTCAAGGAAAATAGCATCTATCTGGGACCATGTATCTAATATTTTCTGGGTGTCATGAACAAATAAAGCGGGTTGAGTCTCACACGATCGCTGTTCCAGGAATAAATGTTGATTCCTACAGAGTAGATTCTGGGTTTCCAAAAACGACATGATATTCTAGCAAAAAACATGTTCTAAAATTCTACAACAGATCGACGTCAGAGATATAGGTCTATAGTTTTGCGCATCTGCTCGACGACCCTTCTAGAAGACTGGGACTACCTCTGCTCTTTTCCAATCATTTGGAACCTTCCGTTCCACTAGAGACTTGCGGTACACGGCTGTTAGAAGGGGGGCAAGTTCTTTCACGTACTCTGTGTAGAATCGAATTGGTATCCCGTCAGGTCCTGTGGACTTTCCTCTGTTGAGTGATTCCGGTTGCTTTTCTATTCCTTGGACACTTATTTCGATGTCAGCCATTATTTAGTTTCTGCGAGGATTTAGAGAAGGAACTGCAGTGCGGTCTTCCTCTGTGAAACAGCTTTGGAAAAAGGTGTTTAGTATTTCAGCTTTACGCATGTCATCCTCTGTTTCAATGCCATCATCATCCCGGAGTGTCTGGATATGCTGTTTCGATCCACTTACTGATTTAATGTAAGACCAGAACTTCCTAGGATATTCTGTCAAGTCGGTACATAGAATTTAACTTTCGAATTCACTGAACGCTTCACGCATAGCCCTTCTTATGCTAACTTTGACATCAGTTAGCATCTTTTTTTCTGCGAGGTTTTGGCTGCATTTAAACTTGCAGTGAAGCTCTCTTTGCTTTCACAGTAGTTTCCTAACTTTGTTGTTGAACCACAGTTGGTTTTTCCCGTCCCTCACAGTTTTACTCGGCACGTACCTGTCTAAAACGCATTTTACGATTGCCTTGAACTTTTTCCATAAACACTCAACATTGTCAGTGTCGGAACAGAAATTTTCGTTTTGGTCTGTAAGGTAGTCTGAAATCTGCCTTCTATTACTCTTGCTAAACAGATAAACCGTCCTCCCTTTTTTTGTATTCCTATTAACTTCCATATTCACGGATGCTGCAACGGCCTTATGATCACTCATTCCCTGTTCTGCACTTACAGAGTCGAAAAGTTCGGGTCTGTTTGTCATCAGTAGGTCCAAGATGTTATCTCCACGAGTCGGTTCTCTGTTTAATTGCTCGACGTAATTTTCGGATAGTGCACTCAGTATAACGTCACTCGATGCTCTGTCCCTACCACTCGTCCTAAACATCTGAGTGTCCCAGTCTATATCTCGTAAATTGAAATCTCCACCTAAGACTATAACATGCTGCAAAATTTATGTGAAATATATTCCAAATTTTCTCTCAGTTACTTACTTACTCGTTCGGCATCACAGAGGCATAATTTACAATATTCTTATCACTATATACTAAAAAAGAAAACAATATAATGCTACACTATATTAGATACGTTTTTGAGCCACTCTATGGCTGAGTCACTGAGTCTATGTATGTCCATGAGTTCACTACCATAGCCATACACTTTACACATGAGTAGATGGTCCATTGTCTGTATTTCACCGCACTCACATACAGCGCTGTCTGCCAGGCCCCACTTGTTCATCAGGTGTTTACATCTCCCAACACTCGTCCTGACCTGGTTTAGAGCTGTCCACACTCTTCTTGGTAGGTTGAAGCCATCAGTCTTCTTGTTCGGATCGTGTACTAAATTTTTGTTCTTAAATTAACTTGCCGACCATACTTTGTTCCAGGTCGTTCTCAGCTCAAAGGCTTGTAGTTCTTCACCAATTTTCCAAAAAGGTGATCTGGATTTAAGCCTGTTTGTCGGTGTCAGATCTTGGTGGATAGGGAGGTCGGGGTTATCTATAATTTTCCTGTAGGTTTTTAGGGCTAGCTGTGATCGCCTGATTTCTGGAGGCTCTGTGTTCGCTAGTACAGGAAGCCATGCACAGGTGGTGGCCCTGAGTGTTCCCGAGATTATTCGCATTGTCTCCCTCAGCTGGACATCCACTTTAGATACGTGTGCACTTCTCTCAGTTGTTCTGCCACTAATGCTGCTGAGTCGAGAGGTCGGTAAAAGGAGCCAATCATCAACCTAGCTCGGCCGCTGAGTGTAACCTCCACCCACAATAATTCACAGGAACCATCCACTTCTACTTCACTACAGGATGAACTACTACTAACAGCGACAAACAAGCCACCACCACCAGTTGCATGCAATCTATCCTTTCTAAACACCGTCTGTGCCTTTGTAAAAATTTTGGCAGAATTTATCTCTGGCTTCAGCCAGCTTTCTGTACCTATAATGATTTCAGCTTCGGTGCTTTCTATCAGCGCTTGAAGTTCCGGTACTTACCAATGCAGCTTTGACAGTTTACAATTGCAATACCGAGTGCTGCTTGGTCCCCGCATGTCCTGACTTTGCCCCGCACGCTTTGAGGCTGTTGCCCTTTCTGTACTTGCCTGAGGCCATCTAACCTATTAGGATCTCTACGAATGTAGGTTGTGGAGAGCTGCGAAAATGGGCCTCACAGGATGTGTGGAAGGGATAAGTCTCTGCAGTTGCACTATCCTTGGTGCACTCGGTGGCTCAGAGGGGCCATTTCACCAGCGGATGGGCTGGGGGTCAGACGTGATGTGCTGTGCTGTGTGCTGCGCTGTCGTCGTTTCCGCGTGGTGAGTCTTGTGCGATTGCTGCGGCCACTGGCTGTATTTCTGGTTACTTCGAGAAGTTTGACAATGGTGGACTGGCCCACCCGGCCAGGAAGGATACCTTGCAACTAACCTTTGATATAAACTTCACTAGACCAAAATGGTACGAAACTGATAACTGGCTCAAAGAGGACATGAAACCATCATTCACTGACATTATAGGGATGCACCTCTCGATAGTAATGTGTGTTGTATTTGCGAAACTGACTAGCGCTGAGTTGTGTGCGAAAGTAGTAGATTCTTGTCGAGGTATTATGAAGTTTAGGTATTCTGATGGGAATGTTGGGGATGTTGTTGCTGATGCTGGTTTTGGCATTTGCACTATCCGCATTTTCGTGTTGCCCTATGAAATAACATTATAACAAATTAATGCCGTGATATCACCTTATGGAAAAGTCTTCAGCAATTTTGCCGAAAAGTAGTTCAGTGCCCACAAATTTTCCGAGCTAAATGGAGTAAGGCAACTTTGGGTTGAATTACAGAGGCACATCCCATTGTACATAGCTATCTGTGGGTACAAAGCTATTGTTATTTATGATGACCAACCGAGAACATGCGCGGCATGTAACCTGCCAGGGCACATTTGTGCAGGGTGCGTACAGTGGCGCGTAGCACAGCTGCCGCCCAGCAAGGCCGCCAGACCTCTTGCAATGACAACATTGCCAGGATCATATGCCGGCATGGCCCCCACGCGGCCGACGACCTCCACAACCGCTGTCGTAAGTGCAAGTACAGGGTTTAATGAGACTGACTTTGCGATCTAGACTAGTGCACCACTAGATGAAATCCTGTTTGACTCTAGCCCACCTCTGGCAACAGAAACGGTTGTACTGACCATTACGACAATGGACGCAGTTCTACCGGCACAGGTTTCTGCACCTCTGTGGAAGATCTTGATCCTGTTTTAGGCACGGCGAAAAGTTCTCGTAGACGTAATTTTCCCCAGAAAAATAAAAACCGCATGCTGGCGCCTCAAGTGGCTGAGCAGTCAGCTCCACCTCTGCATCAAAAACCGAAATAAATAGGGAGCAGCTGAAGCTGGGAGACATCTAACGACGCAAAAGGGACGCCACTCTCAGATGCGGTCCCAGTTTCTGCACATCAAAGACTAGGGGACACCGAAATGCTGCCCAAAAAATCAAATCACCACCATCAGGAAGAAGGCCACTTACGAGACCCTGCCCCCGACGCATTAACACCATCCACACCACTGAACTGGGCAGACGACACAGAACCCCGGAATGCGGATGCAGAAATGGTAGATGTAACAGAATGTCAACAGGGCACAACTTCAGCCCCAGAAGGAAGTGATACCCAGAAATAAGACGAACCTATGAGAGATCTTTCCACACAGGAAGGATGCATCTCCACCTCTTTTGCAGCCAACGAGTATTATTAAACTGTCTTCGAAGGGACCATTTAGAGATGCAACTGCAGACGGTTGTTTTTTAGAGTAGGATGATTTTATAGGTTCCTTCTCACTAGCTCAATTTTATAAGAAATAAAAAATTGCTCGTTAACACTCACAGCTTTGTTGTTTTTCACGAAATTGACCTAATTATCCAGAACCTACAAAATCATCCTACTATTCCTTTGCCTAATATTTAATAATTATAATATAATATAACAGTAATAGTAATATAATGTAATATAATGTATAATAATATAAAAATAACTATAATAAAAATCACTTATTTTACATACATTTCCCATAGGTTAATGTAATAAATATATAATATATATAATATATAATAAATTAAATACATAAAATTACTTATGTTCTACTTTAGCAGCTATAAGATTATTATGATTTGTTGTTTGTAAATGTTTTTTAAGATTATTCTTGTTTATAGTTCTACCACATTCACAAGTAACTTAAATTTTATTTTGTTCCTTACAGCATTCTTTACATATATAATTATGTCCATCTGTTCGATATTTATCTTTATAAAATTCCTCAATACTTTTTTACTCATACATTCATTACACTGTCTTAATTGTGGGCTAGTGTTGTCCATTTAAATAAAATAAAATTAATAAGAAAATTGATTTTTAAAAAAATGTATCATTGTGAATGTAAGTGAATAATTAAAATGTATTAACTAACAAAAGAACATTATTTTAAAACATTTCACATTGTAACCTCTATATAATGAAGTTCATTAATTCTAGTTTTTAGTTTCTTCATTCCTTTGTATTTCATTATCATCTGTTCTTTTTTAATTAAATCAAAATCAAAATCAACAAATTTAGAAAATCTATTTGCTAAAATAACTTTAAAATCATTATTGAGTTCTAGACAAAGTTGTTCCCCAAATCTATTGTTTAAAAATTCATAGTACGTAATGTTATATAAAACAATTATCTTTAGCTCATTTACTTTTCTAATTTTTTTACAAATACTTAAATTATTTAGCTTCTTAAATGAAAGTAGTTTCCAATTATGCATAAAAAATTTTATTAGTCTTACAAAATTAAATTTATTATAGTTTGTATTAAACATATTTTTTGAAAATTGTATTTTTGAACTTATTGCTACATGATTCATTGAAAATTATTACTTTTTTATATTTTATAAATATAATAAAAATTATTTTCTATGAATGGAGGACAAAAAAGAAAAGCAAGCTAAAGGAAAAGATACTTATGAAGTAATTGAGGTATGTGAAAAAGGTATAGATTGTCCTATTTGTTTAAGTTCTGAAAATAATAATCAATTTGTTAAAACAAATTTCAATCATATTTTTCATAAAGAATGTATTGATAAATGGTTAAAGGAAATGTGTGTGAAATTTTATGGGACTTAAGTGCTAAGGTCATTAGTCCTGAAGCTTACACACTACTGAACCTAAATTATCCTAAGGACAAACACGCACATCTATGAACGAGGGAGGGCTCGAATCTCCACTGGGATCCACCACACAGTCCATGACTGTAGCACCTTAGAGCGTTCGCTTCATTCTGTGTGGTTGAAAAAGAATATTATCCACATTGGAGAACGATTATTAAAAAAAAAGAACCAACATTAGAAGATACATTAGGTGCACTTGATTCTTTACCATATATAGATGGATCTTTTGAATGTATAAATTTTAGAAATCTGCTTTATAAAACTGATGATGATTCTGATGATTATTGGTGATGATTGTTTTTAAAATAATTTATATAAATAATTTAAAATTAAAATTTAAAGACTATAAATAATATAAGAATTTACTTTTTCACAAATCTAATAAATTTTTTTCCGTACAAATGGAGCAAGCGCCAGGTGAAGCAGACTTAGAAATGTGTCAAGTGCTAGCTGTAGCAGGCTTAAGACAGCATCAAGTCCAACAATACTGTTCTCTGGAAAATAAATTTTGTAAACATTGCAATACAGAGAAATTAATTGATAATTTCACTTCACAAAAATACATAGAAGATCGTTGTAGAACTATATGTAGGCCATGTATAAATGAATGTCATGTACTCAATTACAATAAAAATTGAGTTCCTTTTATATATGGAAAGCGTGTTGCTAAAAATTGTTTCAAAGATTATTTATGACGCAATCCAAGTGAAGAACATAAAAAAATATTATTCACACAGTGGATAATGAAGAAAATCTACATCTACAATGAATAATGAAGAAGTTGTAACTGAAGAAACATCTACATATACAAAGAAATGTAAATGTTTTCAAAAATTTAAAGATTTTAATTTTTTTTATATAAAACAATTATATAAAGATAAACATAATAATAAATGTAAGAAATGTGTTTTACAATATACTAAGAATAAGAAAGCTTTAACTTTTTGATACATTAATTACTAAACAATAACCTTTTATGAGCAATTAAATAAGTTATTAAAACTAATAGATTGTTAAAGTAATTGATTGTTAAACTAATTGTTCAAAACTAATCAATTTTTAAACTATATAATGGACTAATTCTCTTTGTTTAGAATTATTTAAAAAATTATAATCCTTATCCATCTACTAAATAATTATCATTTACTAATAAAAATAATTCTTACAAAACTAATAATTTTTTTGTAATAATTAGATGAGCAAACTAATTGATTGTTAAACTAAATAGTAAACTAATTCCTTTAAAAACTAATAGTTTAACGACTAAATAATAACCAAATTGTTTATAATCTAATTGATTGTTAAACTAAAGAGTAAACTAATTGATTGTTAAACTAAATAAGAAACAAAAACTTTTTGATTAATTATTTATTAAATAATAATTCTTATCCATCTATTAAATAATTATCATTTTATTAAAAAAATATTTTTAAAAATTTAATAAACCTTTTTTGTAATTAATAGATGAGCAAAATGGAAAGTAACATTGCTGCTCAACTATAACAATTCAATTTATTAGGGTATTCAAAATTCCATAAAGCTGATTTCATTACATTTGTTATTAGTAATCGTTTTTTTATTATTAGTAATCATCGAAATATTGTTAGAAACAATACAACTGCAGTAAGTGAAAATTATACAATTATTGTTCAATATAATAATAATGATAATAATGAATCTGAAGTAAGCGAAAATTATAAAAATTATGTAACTGAAGTAAAAATTACAACTTATCTAGATATTGTCAAACCAGTAGATATCGAGGAGATTGCCCAGGCCCTAACACTAATGAAAACAGGGAAAGCAGCTGGACCCGACGAAATCCTCCCAGAATTTCTGAGGGAGCTGGGACCTATTGGGAGGAAATGGATGGCCAAGCTCTTCACGGAATGCATTAAATCAGGTGCACTCCTGGAAAGAAGCTAAGGTAATAGCAGTACTGAAACCAGGGAAGGATGGAGATAATCCAAAGAACTATAGACCGATCTCACTGCTTTGTACCTCTTACAAACTATTTGAGAGAATATTACTGGCCAGACTAGCACCTTACATTGAGGTGAACCTCCCGGACTATCAAGCAGGGTTCCGTGTGGGAAGGAACTGCTGTGAACAAGTTTTGTCCCTTATGACATATATAGAGAAAGGCTATCAGAACAAGCTGAAAACAGGCCTGGTATTAATAGATCTTACATCAGCCTATGACACTGTCTGAACCAAAGGACTATTGCTCAAGCTTACTCGAATTATCAAATGGAATCAGACGTACACATTACTAAAAAATATGCTGACAGGCAGGAAGATCAAGGTCTATCTCCATGGAAAGAGCAGCAAAAGCATGGTCATAAACAATGGCCTGCCGCAGGGGTCAGCCCTGGCGCCGACCCTTTTTAATTTATACATATCTGATATGCCGAGCACCAGGTCGCGTAAATTTGCGTATGTGGATGATCTGACCATCGCATACCAAAGCAAAAATTTCGAAGATCTTGGAAAAACATTGAATGCGGACCTTGAAGCACTGAACTGCTACTACCTTAAGTGGCATTTGCATCCCAACCCCAATAAAACGACCAGTACCGTAATGCACCTTAATAACAGAGCCTCAACCAGGAAACTTCAGCGTTCCCTGAATGACCGGCATATCAGACATGAAGATAAGCCCAAATATCTGGGAGTAAAATTAGACTGCACACTAACGTATAGCTCCCATCTGGAAGACACCAAACAGAAATTAAAATCTCGAAATGCCATTATGTCTAAACTGGCCAGAACATCATGGGGGTGCAGAGCTAATACACTAAGGACGTCAGCATTAGCCCTCGTGTACAGCGTGGCTGAATATTGTTCACCAGTCTGGGCGAAAAGTGTGCATGTAAATAAAGTAGACACCCAATTCAAAGAGACGATGAGAATTATCTCAGGCACACTTAGGGCTACCCCATTTGACTGGCTCCCAGTCCTTGCCAACATACAATCCCCTGATACAAGGCTCTCCATGGCGACCTCAAGAATATATAGGAAGATCGCACACAATCCAGAACTCCCTATACACCAAGACTTATCACCCATCAACAGGCTAAAATCTAGTCCCCCTTTTGGAAGATTGGCAGGGACTTACAGGACTTGGACCCAAAGCTAGCCTGGGGGGAATCATGGCGCAAAGGGACACACAAGAACCAAAAGCTTATCGATGGCACCAGGAAGAAGATAAATGGTTTTGATCTTCCTCGGAAGCTCTGGGTTGCCTTAAATCGCCTTAGAACAAGCGTGGGAAGATGCAAACATCTAATGAATAAGTGGGGACTTGCAGAGAGTCCCATGTGTAAATGTGGTGAAATCCAGACAATGGACCACCTAGTGGTGTGTGAAGTGGTAGGATATAGTGGTGAACTGAAGGACATACATTACCTGCCTGACCTAGCCATAGATTGGCTCAAAACTATAAGTAGCATTGTGTAGTGTTGTAATTTCCTGCTGGATTGTAATGACACTGTAATATTTGCCTTGTATATGCCAAACGAATAAATAAAATACAAATATTGTTAATATTTATATACCTGAAGATCAAACAGATATTGTTAAAAATAATAAAATTCATCGCAGATCTGAGACTGCTTCAGCAGCCACTGAACATAGTGAAAATCTTTGGAAAAAGTTACCATTTTATGATATTTATGATGTTTTTCTAACTAAAGAAGACAAACCATTAAAAATAATATTTCCATTTTGTATGAATATATGTGTAACCGAAACCAAAAGATAGGAAAATAATTAACTATTACTTAGTTGAAAAAGCTTTTCAAAATAAATTGCAAATATAAATCTAGAAAACAGTATAGATATATTTGATCCTAAACATTTCTTGCAGTAAAAACAAAAATGTTTAAAATTGTTGAAGAATATTTGAAAGTACATCATGGTGTAAACATAAATTTTAATTTATATTGTGGGTATATACTAAAAAAAGATGACATAGATGAAAAAGTTCAAGATTTTGGACATCAAACACCAAACTATAATATTCTAAGACAAAAAGATTTAATAAAAAATTTAAATATGGTAAAAGACATCTTTTAGAAAAAGTTCTAATTTTCAAGCACAAGGATCAGGATGGGCATGAAATAGAATTATTGGTTTACATCTAGCAATTAATAAATATGTTCCATTAAAAGTTTCATCTTATATTGATTTACCTGAAGAAATAAAAAACGAAAACGCTTGTATTTATATAAAAAATAAAGGTAAAAAATGTTTTCTATGGTCTATAAATACAGCTTTGTTTCCTGTAGATAAAGTTGCAGAAAGAACAAAATACAAAGCTGTTGGTCTTGATATTGATAAAAAATTTGAAAATATCGAATTTTATGTATGGGTTGATCATACTCCAAAAATAAAATATATAATCAGTGTATCTAATAACTTTTATTCTTTTGATGATGAAGATGAAAAATAACAAGTTTTTCCATTAAAAATTACAAAATCTAAGAAAGAAAAACATGTAAATCTACTCAATTTCATGAAAGATGGTAATTCACACTATTATTATATAAGAAATTTATCTAGACTTGTATCAAACCAAATTAGCAAACATGAAACATTAAATTTTATTTTTGATTTATGTTTACTACATTTTAATAGTAAAGAAAAATTAGACCATACATAAAACTGTTTAATTAAAAAAAACACCAAAAGCTGAAATGTGAAGTGAAGGAGAATATGTTTATTTCTAAAAAAATTATCAATATTTACAAAAAGTTCCATTTGTTATTTATGCTGATTTTGTACGTTTTCTTTTAAAAATGGATAATTGTGTACCAAATCGAGAAACACCACACACAATGAAATATAAAAAACAAGAATCAAGTCGATTGTGGTATTATATTAAATACAGATACGGGTATTATTAAGTTCCTGTTGTTTATAAAGTACCAACTTGTCATAAAAATTTGTAGAATGTATAAAACAAGAAGGTGAAGAAATTGGAAGAATATATTATGAAATTGAAGTAATGAAACCACTTAATAATTAAATCACTCAATAATTCTGTTTTTGTTAAAACAATGGAATATATAATAAACAGACAAGATATAAAATTACTTTCAAATATTAAAGTATGTGATAAACTTGTATCTAAACCAAACTTTACATGTAGAACTACATTTAGTGAAAATCTTGCTGCTATACATATGAATGAAACAAAAATTTTATTTAATATACGTATTTATATTGGATTAAGTATCCTTTATTTATCTAGAAAATTAATGTATGATTTTCACTATAGAGTTTTGAAACCTAAATATGGAGAAAATATTAAATTATGTTATCAAGATACAGATAGTTTTAATTATAATAGTAGAACTGAAGATTTCTATGTAGATATGAAATCAATGATCGATTACATTGATACAAGTGATTATCCAACAGATAGTGAAGATGGTTTCCACAAGTAAACAAGAAAGTTGTTGGTAAAATGAAAGATGATGTAATAGAAAAATAATGGAAGAATGTTGTGGTTTAAATGCCAAGATGTATGCTTATATAGTTGGCGATAAAATAGAGAAAAACTCTAAAGATATTAAAAAATGTGTTCTTAAAAACAGAATAAGTTTAGAAGATTACAAATGTTGTTTGTTTAACAATACAGAGCAACATAGAAAATTTAATTTAATTGACAGTAAAAAACATGAAATATTTATAATTCAAGTAAACAAAAGAGTCCTCATGATGATAAAATATATGTAACAGAAAATAAAATAGATAAAATAGCATATGCTCATTATCAGTTATTAACTAATAAAATTATTTCAAAGAAAGTTAATAAAATCAATTATGTATATAATTGAAATCTTTTTACAAAGAAAAATTAAAATATTACAAAAGTCAAATGTAACATAAACATTATTGTATAACAAAAAGTACAAAGATTAAATAAATTCAACAATGAAATAATTAAAATAAATGATGACAGAACGAAAATGAAAGCTGTAAGTATAATACAAACAATGACAGAATTAGAATAAACGATGAAATAATTAAATCAAAAGACGATCAAACTAAAAACTTTGTCATAATCTTTGATACTTATTTCAAAACTAATTGATAGTAAAATAATTCCTTTAGAAACTTATTGTTCGAAAACTAGTTGATTGTAAACTAATTGGCTGTTAAATAAACAGTAATCTAATTCATGTTGATTTTGAAGATAAAGTAAAAATATGAAGATATAATTATAGCCTGCAATTTGCTGGGTCTAACTTATAATAAAAAAATATATTTATCAATTCATTAGTATTAATTTCTTTTAAAAGAAACTAAATTAATTAAAAATGAATTACAATTAATGTGTGAAAACTTAAAACAAAAAAATAATATAATACATAAAGTTATTTTCATTTACAATTAATTTTAATCATTATCATTATGAAATACGAACTACAAATTTCAATTATTGTTTATTTTTTGCAAAACTAATGAAAAAATATTGCCTCAAATATTTCTCTTAAATTGTACATCTAATCAACAAAAAACCCACTTACAACAATAATGGAGTTTTCATGATTATTGATGAAGAGAATAATCCATGGTTTAAAGCTAAAGATGTTGCACAGATATTAGAGTATAAAAGTATTGATGATACAATTAGAAAACATGTTGATATTGATGATAAAGTAAAATATGAAGATTTATCTCACCTCAGTAATTTACTGCGGTTTAAGAGTAATGAGAAATTATCAAAATTTATTAATGATTGGGGATTATATTCTTTAACTGTATCTTCTAAAAAGGAAGAAGCTAAACAAATTGAAAGATGGATTACACATGAAGTTTTACCATCAATTACAAAACACAGAGAATATAAAATTAAAACTTTTTACAAAGATCGAATAAAACACAAAGATAATTGTATACAACAACTAGAAACAATAAACAAATGAAACACAAATCAATCAATTAAAAGATGGTCAAATTAAAAATTAGATAGAAACACATCATACTGCTTCAGAAATAATAGGTAAAAGAAATTAAGAAATAAATAGTTTATTACCACATGCACTTACTAAAACAATTGATGACAGTTTTTTGACCAACATTTATTCTTTTAAAATTGTTTGATGACGAATGTGAATAAAACTGTTATGTCATTAGAACACAACGAAAAAATTTACAGAAACAACTATATAAAACCGAAGATAGATATCCAAATTATGAAGAAATGTTAAGACTGAACTATAATCCTAATTCAATAAATCTGTATTAAAGAATGAAAGAAATTTAAAGGTTGCCTGTCATCTGATTATTTCCATATTTTGGGTAAATATAAACAAGAATAATTGATTAATGATATTAAAATGCTTCTTCAAACTGAACTATTATAAAATTTATTTATCTTTATGTATCCAACTGTTATAAGAATTATCAAAACCAAACCATTTAACATAAACTTTATTATCTTCCTTTTTTATAACTTTGTCATCTATGTAGACATCTGGATATTTAGTTTTTTGTAGTTCTTGTTAAAAAAAATTTGTTTTATATCTTTTTATTTAAAAGTAATTGGATTAGAATGAATAACATTTTCAGTTTCAAATATTTCTGTTGACCATGTAGCTGCTTATCCTTTTTGAAAAAGACCTTTAAGTTTATTAAGTCTAACTTTATCACCTTTTTTAAATTTAGCATCAGGATCATTTGATACAATGTTACTTGTTTTCAATTTTTTTCAGTAACTTCTTCTGGTTTCATTCTTATTGTAGGATGTTTTGTGTTATTATGTTCATCAATCAGATCTTTAACTAAATATAACCATTTATAATATCCTTGTAAAGTAAGTTTCTTCCACATTTTTTCGTAAATGCTCTGTTAAATCGTTCAACAATAGATCCTTTTAATTCTGAAAAAAGTGAATAATGATTAAGGTCATATTTCTCCATTAACTCTTTAAATTCTTTGTTATAGAATTCTTTACCATTATCTGCTTATAAATTATTTGACTTTCTAACTAAAATTTTTTTTTGGAAAGCTACAACTATATTTTTAGCTGTTTTATATTTAATAAGAACAGCAAATGCATATTTTGAAAAAACATTTAGTATTGTTAATAAATACTTATAACATTGGTTTATTTTAGAAATTCCTTTCAAATTACCATAATTCATCTCTAACAAATCAGCTTGCGATTAATCATCTATATTATACGAAACAACAATTCTTCTTTTAAAATTTTTCTAATTGGTCTATATAATACATGAATTATATTATCACGATTATGATTATTACTATTACTATATTATTACTATTATTATTATTATTTAAACTTCGGCCATTTCCAAAATTTTTTATGAAATTCTCTTTTTTTGGATTTACAAATTGTACAAATACCTTCAATTCTTTGTCTTTCATTTTTAGTTGTTACTCTGTGAGGATTGTGTGTGTCTGTAAATTTTTAACATTTCAACAATAAATATGATCGTGTTTAATAAGTAAGTAAGAACTATGATTTTTCATTTATATATATAAAAATTAGTATAGATTTAAAATTTTTTAAATTTTATATTTTTCACTATATATAATTATATTTACATCTACATGAACAATTTTAGCAGAATGTTTCACTGTTACAGTTATAAAATTTGATTTTTGTACCATAATTGAATGATTGCTATTATTTTTTTGATATAGCTTATCAGCCACACTTACTGCTATATTATAATTATCAACATTTAAATCTCCATTTATATTTTTTTCAACAACAATAATCTTTTTATATGTGACACCATATTCAAAATTTTGTATTTTATGTTCGCTACCTGCTATAAAAGTAAATTCATTTATCTGTTTATCATACATTTGTTCCTTAAGATTGTGGAGCTAAATCTGTTTTTGTGAAACAATCCAAAAAAATTTTTTCTATTTCCTTTTTTGTAAAGTAATTTTTGAAGGTGTTATAGTTATGTTGATGAATCTAATAAAATTTTTCATTATATTGTGTATTATTGACATAGCTATAAAATTGTGTTAGAATGCTTGTGTATTCAGGTTTTGTAACGTATCCCTTTTCTAATTATGGATAGTATCAGCATTCTTTGCAACAATTAGATCATTTACATTAACAAGTCTTCTATTTTTAAAACTAATATAGCCTTCAGCTATTTTAAAAGTAACATTAAATTCCTTTTGAAATTGTTTAATTGCATTAATCATCCTTGGATTTATTGGTGATTGTAGTTGTTTATTACTATTTTCAATATTTTCTAAATCGAATGTAGATGTATTAAGTACTTGGTCATCTTGTTTAATTAGATGTTTCTTGTTTCTATAATTCTCCATTTATTAAATCTAAAATTTCAGTAAAATCATAATTCTCAGAGAGCAATTTCCTAAATAGTTAACTAATTGTTTTGTTATATTACCACCAAATGAATCAAAACGAACTTTTTTATAGATGCAGTCTGAAGACTGCTTTAGCTGTTGCATATTGTTTTTACAATAACAAAACCAAAGGGTTACCAGGATTATGAGATGTATCTAAATTGACTATACCACACAATTATTAATACTTTGTAACATTCATTCACTAATATATATTTTTAGTTTTATTTTCACTTATATCTTTATTTTTATTTTCTTCTTTATGTTTATTTAATGTATCATAAATTTCTGTTTCACTTAATGTATAATTATATATTCCAGTAATATAATTAAACTAATCTGTTAATAGTCTACTATGTGATAAATCTCGCAAAATATTCATTATTATGATGATGTGGAAACATTTGTTTTCAATTTCTGTATTTTCAGCATTTGATTTTAAAACATTTTCACCTAAACCTTCAATACCTTGTTTTACTTTTTCAATAGCATCATATGTTTCATATTCTGTTCTTGGTTTATTTTTCCAAAGTTGAAATTCTTCTTTTAGTTCTTCAGCTTTCTTTCTGTTTGATTTAGTTTTTTTAACAACTTCTTCAGCATATTTTGCAAACATTTATTAATGAAGAAAAAACATTAATTATATTTAATGTTTATGTTTTAAGTTTATGATGATAATTATATTGGTGTTTAACATTTATGTTTATATTGTGTTTATGTATATGATTATGTTTACATTTATGTTCATGTTTTTATGAAATGTATTTTCTTTCCAAACTTACCTTCGTTATATTTTCTTGACATATGCGTTGTTAATGAGCAAATTCGTCATTCCAACATTTGCTACACAGTCTATAAAATTTTCAAACTTTAAATCTCCACCAACAGATTCCTGATAAATGTGATTTAAATTTGTATTATCTTGTCTAAAAATATTTAAAAAATTTAAATAATGTCTGACTAAGTGTTTTGGTATTTTTAAATAAGTTCAAGCTAAGTGAAAACCAACTTTAACTTTGGGTCTCCATCTAGTAAAATAAATTCTAACAATATCTTGATTTTCTAGAATGAAGTCATTAAATACAACAACTGGATTTTCTTTACATTCATCTAATGGAATAATTTCTTCATTTTTTCAATAAAACTTACAATTTGTTTATTAATTTGATATTAATTTTTTACATTGTTTTATAGATTCTAGATACTTCGGTTGTTCTAAACTTTTTGAATAAACATAAAAATGTTTAATTTGATTCCAATTTAACAACCCTGAAGTTAAACTACAATCATCCATCATTAATGTTGATTTTCCACAACCACTTGCTCCAGTTATTGCACATCTAGTAGAATTTGGCTATAGTTTTATGTTTATTTTTTAACTTATTTTCTGGAATTCCCAATCTGTTTTCTCCATGTATTAATAATTTTTTTCAGTAGTAAATGAATAGATTGATGCAGTCTAAAGACAGCTTCGACTGATGCCAATTTCAACATAGTAATTCATCTGTACTGTTTCAATGTGTGACAATTATGCTAATGTTTCACTAGTTGGTTTTTATTTAACATTCCTAACACCAAATATTACAACAAAAAGTAATAAACTTTATTGTGATGGAGTAATGATAGAAATTCCTGTAGGTCAATATAGCTTCAAAAATTTAAAAAATTTATTCATTCGAAAAGACCTAATATACATATTAAAGCAGGTGAAATTTTAAATGGAATTAATATCGAACGTGATATAAAATTGTATGGATATACAGGATAGTATCGGAAATTAACTTGGTTTTAATGATCAAGTTGTTTTACCCAATGAAAAAGCAGTAGCTAAAGATGTGGGAAAAATAATTCCTTTTGAATAATAAATATAAATTTTAATCTTACTGATGGAATGTACATAAAACATGATCATTTTCATAAAGAAACTAATATTATTGCTTCATTTAACCATAATGCTGAATTTGGTAGACCAATAATTTATGAACCAAATTATCCTGTAAATATTCATATTTTTGATACAATTCAAGTTTTATAAGTTACTATAACTGATGATAATGATAAGTTGAATGACTTTAATGGTACTACTGTAAAAGTTATTTTAAAAATATCTGTCACAAATTAAAGTATGCTTTGCTGATGCTAATAAATTGTTTTAGTAAGTAAATAATTGCTAAAACAATCATAAATATGTAATTGTTAAAACAATAATGAATAAAATTGAAAATTATTATTTTTGTTCATTTGCTGTTAATGAAAAACCTAGAAACAGTTTAAATGTTTCTAACAAAGATACAGAAATTGTAATAAATATAGGTGATGGTTGGCTAAATCCAAATATGCACAATTATACATGAATTTTAGTATTATTGGAAATGATGGTACAGATTATCCAACTTATGATGGAAAATTAAATAAAAAATTAACTGATAATCAAGATCCTAAATTGTTTGACTTTGTAACAAAAAAAAGGAAATAATATATTATCTAGAATTGAACATCATTTTATTTCATCAACAGTTTTATTACATTAAACATCATCTGTTACTGATAAATAAGTTTAGAAGGACATATTGTTAATACAGGATAATAAATAATAAAAGAAATGAAGTACTTTATGCATTATCATTACTTGCTGGATTTTTTAAAGATTATAATGAAATTATGTTTGAAGGAGACCGAACTGTAGTTTTTACACATAGTTCATATTCTGGATATGTATTTCTACATTGGTTTGATACAAATGATGCTGACGTTCAAATAAAAAATACATTACATAAAGAAGGCAAAATTATTATAGAATCTATGGATATGATTATACATGTTGTTAAATGTGAACCAAATTACGAAGTTCAACAATGTCAAAATATTTTAAAAAATCCTAAAATTCCTATTTCTCTTTATGAACTTCAAACCGAAAAAGTTGCTGGTTCATCTAATAAAAACAGTTTTGAACTAGATATTACAAAATTTTTATAATTCTACCAAATTTGGTATGCCATATTTTGTTTTTCTTGTATTTCAGACAAATCGTAAAAATAATCAATTACTTGATTCATCATTGTTTGATCATGTTAAAGTACTGAAAATTTTTAAAAAATGGTAGAAATGAAGTATTTCCTCAAGAAATGTGGAATATAAATCCATGAAACAGTTTTCTAAAAGCATGTGAAGTATTTTTACAATTTTAAACGAAATACTTTACTAAAATCAGATATTGCTATTAGTCCATTCAGTTTTATAAATAATTATCCTATTTATGTAATTAATATTACATGTAGAAAGACTGTTGTAACTACACAAAAAAACTATGAAACTTTGTGCAACTTTTAAGGATAAAATTCCAAATGATAAACTTGTATATATAATTATATATGGTAAAAAGAATCTTACATATGATGCACAACATAGATTACTTACTGAAAATTTTTAATTATTAACATTTGCCTCTATATGAATGAATGAAGAACTTAAAAAATTTATAAAAATGTTTAATTCATGTTTATATACATTTCTCAAATGTTTTGAGAAAGATAGAAAAAATAAAAAATAAAATTTTTAAATAATGTACTTTGTTAAGCAATTAATTTTAATTAATTTACTTATGTTCATATACATAAGAAGAGTACTTTAATTTCAACAACCAAGTTTCAACAACTTTTTCGAAACAATTAAATTCATGGATGTGGTAGAATTGTAGTAAAGAGATTGCTCAAAAAACATTTTCAAACAACAAATCATAATAATGTTATGGCTCTTAAAGCAGAAAGTAAATAATTTTATATATTTAATTTATTATAAATTATATGTATTATATATTTATTACATTCACCTATGGGAAATGTCTACCATTCTGCGTGGTGTCTGTTGTTTGATGTCGTGTCTCCCTACCACTTTTGCGCAATGATGCTCTGAGTGTGTTTGTTAGGGAATTGACTAGGTTGAACCTGGGAGCTGTTGCTGGTAAGGAGACGCCAGACCAGACATGACATGTAGAGTTCAGAAGAGTTCAGTGAGACTAGCGATAATATAACCAAACACTTAATGATTTCAGCATCAGCTCCACTGCACTCGCTGTAAAAGAATCCTAATACTATCTACATTTAGTGGTAGGGGTTCAAGGCTTTCCTATTTTTAGTTAGCTGGTAAAATAATGTCGAAAAAGCAGTTAAGTTTACCATTGGAAATTTTATTCTACTCACAAAACATTGTTTATAAATTGCACTATTGATAAAAGAAAATCTTTTAATACAGGATGATAAAAACCAACTGCGTTCAACAAAAATGTGATCGAACATTCCCTGAAAGGGTCTCCAAGTTCTACAATTGCTCCAAGGAAGACCTATGCCATATCACATCTATAATCTAGGTTTAAATTAAGTTTCACAAAAGAGAAAACTATCAAAATGGTCTACAGTGACCCTCAATTATCTTTAATTACTTATATAACTTGTCGTAAATTACAGTGGCTGATGTGGCTTCTCAATAATTATATAACAGAAAAATCATCGTGTTTCACATTTTAACTTACGTAGCAAATGTGGATACCATGAGCTTTAATTGACGATCGACACTAGTATTATGGAAAACGGGTGTGTAACAGATGAGACTTCTGTAGTTCTGAGTGAAGCTTTATGCGCTGTTATGTGGCATCACGTGCGTTCATTACCTTGTCGGTGTTCGTCACGGGGCGGCGGCCGGCGCAGCTCCATACAGCTCGCCGTCTCGGAAGCAACTCTCCCCTAACTTCTCCTTACTACAATTTACTGAAATTGGTTTAAAAAAATTATCTGCTGTGTTTTCATCTGACCAATCAGGGTCTTAATGTTAACCTTAAGCTCCACCTACAAAAATTCTGTCTATCCAATGAGAAACGTTATACTTTTCGTGGTGGGGCAATGTTTTTAACGTTTGCAACGTAACAGAGACGCAAAAAGTCTCATGCAAAAACTTGCAGCTGGTGTGGCCCTTTTAGTGTTATCGTAAGATCTATACTGTTCTTCTGGAGGGCTCTATCTTTTAACATGGGCGGGGGGGTGGTCCTGGCAGTGACTTTTCGTGGTGGGGCTATGTTTTTAACGTTTGCAACGTAACTGAGACGCGAAAAAGTCTCACACTAAAACTTGCAGCTGGTGTGGCCCTTTTAGTGTTATCGTAAGATCTATACTGTTCTTCTGGAGAGCTGTAGCTTTTAACATGGGTTGGGGGTGGACCTGGTGGTTAGCTGGCGACGTGGGTGTCCGTCCCTTATCGTAGGGCCTTGTAGCTTACCACGGTTCAGCTCTTGGCGTCTGTTCTCGTTTCTCCCCTCGGAACTGCGTCTGTCTCACGTCGGGAAGGTATAGCATGCATTTAGGCATTTTTGTGTTAGTCTGTGGTATTCTATTTGGTCACTCGTTAGTCGTATTACTTTGGTTAATTTAATGACACGATTTATTCGGAGCTATATGACATACTACTGGATTTGCTTATCATGTCCGACTTTTCATAGAAGGTGTTGGATTTGACTGACACCTTACATATCACCACCCTTCGAACTTGATTTTTGCACTGAAGTTAGGCAATGATTCAATCATTGTCTAAGTCAGTCAGAAATTATTCCTTTATCTAAATTTTGTTGCCTACTGTTCAGCCACGTAATTTGGTTCTTTGGTAATTTGCATTAGTAATTTATATATTTATATTCTTCCTCATTATTCGCAAAAATACGTTTATATTGACAAGAGAACAATATTTTTATGCTATTATTATTATTATTAATTTTTAATTATTTTCTTTCTTTATTTAAGTGTGAAGTTTGTTTTTTAAGAAGTTTGTTATCGGAAGTGAGGAGTTTTTCTCATCGATTTTCTTAGGAATATTGTTTTTATAAATGTAGTAATTAAGTAAAATCTATTCCTAACACATTTTCTAAATATCGTGTACAAGTAAAATGTTTTTGTTTCTAGACACTGATTTTAACATTGTTACACTAACAAATAAGAATTATTTTCATGAATTGCTCTGACAAAGAAATATACATACACAAGTATTGAGATATTATCCTAACAAATGGTACAAATGTTAAAAAAAACGGAAAACACCCAACAAGATAATTTTTTTGTTCTTTGTTTATATAAGGAGAAAATAAGTAAAATATAGTTATTCTTTTATTTTTATGAGGAGAAAATAAGTGGCATATAGTTTTAGTGTTTATTATGCCTTACTTTTGTTCTTTATATACTGTCCATTTCAGAACTAATGACTTATTTATATCGATAGTCTATTTTTTACTTCAATCCATAGTCAATGACTGTTATTTTGTAGTTTATTAGCTGTCTGGTGTGCTTAACTTATTTAGTTTTTCACACGTTTCTTTAGCACAATTCCTACATCACATAATTTGATTTCACACATTCACACAATCCTATGAATGTTGAAGTATGAGGTTGGCGAATGTTTTTTGCACAAAGGTGATGGACTCGAGCGAGATGGATATGGGCAAGTATTTGATGTACACTTCGTTCGTCGTTCCTTGTTGGCTTTGCAAGTGTGTGTTGCTGTTGTGGAGGTCCCATAATGGAATGGAGCTGTGAGTGCAGAATCTCGTGGTTTACTGGCTTTGTATGCATGAAAGTCATCGTTATGTGACGCTGAAAGCGGTCGTTTTTCGTTGCAATACTTCACAGACGACTATTTAACAACAGGATAGGGATTTGGGAAGGTATGTCATCTATTTTTCACCCATCTTCTTTCTTGGTCTAACTCTTGCGAATCTTCAACTTCTGTTCTTCCTGCTTTTTCTATACTTCTTACTTGCTTCTTGGTTCTTCTCTGGGCAGGATATGGAAATATTTATTGACAACTAGTCGCTTTGAATTTCTCCTCTTAGTAACAGTTTGATAAAATGTTTGGGCGTGTCATTTTTGTTTTGTGGAAGTTTTCTTCAGTTTCGTGCATCAGCGTGCTGTTTAATAGGAGTATTGTGACTTTTACTCATTTTTTTTGCCAGTGGTGGCTTGCCCAAGTGGTCTTCTCGTCGGGCCGTTTTTTGCTCGCTCCGCTGAGTTGGGGCGTTCCAAGACCCTCTTGGCCTTCCCTGTTCCACCACTCTGTGATTCCGTGTTCTGTCCCAGCAGGGTTCCGCCACCCTGTGGTTCAGCAGATTTACTGCCCACTTCAGCTACCCTCTGTTGGTCTCACTGTCCTTTCTCTTCTCTCGACGCTTCTGCCTTGTAGGAATCGTGTCTTGCTAATTACGCCCTATTCTTTCTTGATACTTCTTGCGTTGCAACTTGTGGGTTGTTGCATCTGGTCTTTGCTGGAGTTTTTACAATGGTTCTTACAAAAAGTTTTACTTATAATCATCTAACATATGTCTAGTACCTACATTGTTTTACGCCTTCTTAATAAGCTTTACAAATTTCGGCGCCCATTCCATGTTACAATTCTAAGATATTTTGAGTCTTAACTTCTACAAGGATCCACAAATTCGTTTTTTATTTTTGTGTAGTGTCATGGCGTATAGCATTTTAGTATTTCATGCTGTTAGACTGTCTGCGCTTTATCCCTTCACCTTAATCTATGGTCCTATTGGTGTAATTTTTGTTTTTGTTTTTATTGAAACTACTTTCTTTTTCCCACCTTCCTCTCTCTTCATTCTTCTTTCTCCTGACGATCTCATCTGCAACATAATCTTGAAATATTGTGCTGATTATTTACGAGTAATAAAATTAATCTTCAAACTTTTTGATATGGCTCACATGGTGAAGTCCTAAGATTTTGCCTGTTTTGGGTTCATTAGTTCCACAGCATTATCATGAGCAATTCGGCTAATTATGAAAGGTCCTTTGTATGCAGCGTAAAACTTATGTATTTTGTTTTTCTGTTTGCTGGAGAGATGGTGTGTTTTTCAAATACTTTCTGGCCTACTGTGAATGTTCTTTTAATTGCTGTTCTATCTCCTCTTTCTTTTCTTTTAATGGCTGCCTTTCTGATGTTAGAGAGTGCTGTTGCTATGACTTGTTTGTTGCTGTCTACGTGGTACAATAGGATATCTAACATTTTCTCTGGTTATGTTTGGGGGTTCAATATTTTTAAGTACAGTAACTGGAGGTAGTAGTGTAGTACTATGTGGCATTTCATTCAATATTTCTTGAAAATCTTTAAGGTATATATCCCAAGTGTTGTGTCTTTTGCCTGCATATAATCGGCATAAAGTTCCAATGTCTTTCATAGATCGTTCTGCTGGATTTATGCTAGGTTTGTACTTAGATATGGAGATGGGTTTTATTTTGTGTTGTTTTAATGTGTTCTGCCATTGCAGTGATTTGTATTGTGGGCCATTATCCGAAATTATTCGTTCCACTCGACGTACTTGTCTGAGAAAATCTCGACTAAATGCTTTACTTATTGTAAGACCTGTTGCCCATTTTAATGGTGTCAAGGTTACATATTTAGAAGTAAGTTCCAAAACGACAAATATGTAAATATATCCATTTTTGTGCGTGGGAGAGACCCCATCAAATCTGTTGCAGCTATTTGTTTTAATTGTTTAGGGATTATTGTAAACATAGTTGGTTTGGTTTGGAAAGTGACGTGTTTAGCCCTCACACATTTTTTGCATTTGACTAATACTGTTCTAATTCGTCTTTCCATATTAGGAAAATGGTTTGTTTGTTTTATTTTTAAAAATCATTTCTTTGGTCCAAAGTGGTCATTACTTAAATGTGTATACCATATTTACTTACTAATTAGTTCATCTGGGATATAAATTAACCATTCATTCGTTGCAACATTTCGTGTAAAAAATAAAACATTGTTTTTTACGAGATAGTGCTGTCGAATGTCTGGAAAATCCTTACTTCTCCACTTGTGTTTGATTCCTAGTATTTCGGGATCCTTGTCCTGTTCTTTGCCTATGCTTTTCAATTGTGTCGTAATGTAGTTTTCGAAAGGTACTTGTTTCATATAGTACATTGTAAACTGGTCTTCTGCTGCTTCCAAACCTATGTTATTGGATGCACCCTGTGGACATCGTGGTAAAGCATCTGATAATACATTTGCTGGTCCTGGTATGTGTGTAATAGTGAAGTGAAATTCTTGTTGTGTTAACATCCATCTGGCTAACCTCTCATGAGTTAGTTTGGCGGATAACAGAAATTCTAGTGCTTTGTGGTCAGTGTATACTTTTGTTTTTCTTCCGAATAGGAAGTATTGAAAACGTTGGAAGCCCCATACAATGGCCAATGCTACCAGCTCCGTGACTGAATAGTTTTCTCGCTTTTTGTGAGTACACGACTGGCAAATGCAATAGTTCTATATGATCTTAGCCCTGCCTGTTCGTATTCTTGGAATAAAACACCTCCTAAACCTTTTTTCGCGCTATCAGTGGCCATACAAAAATTTTGTGTTAAATCAGGATGTGCTAAAATCGGTGCTGTTGTTAGTGCGTTTTTCACTTTTAAAAATTCTTCATTGTCTTGTTGATCATATACCCATGGCGAGTTTTTTCCAGTCAATGCACATAGTCGTGGTGTTGCGAGAGAGTCGAATCAAATAAATTTTTTATAGAATCTGGTGAGATCTAGAAATCCTCTGAGAGTTTTCTTATTATTATATGGAGTACAGAATTCTTTGAATGCTGTTAGTTTTTCTTGGTTGGGCATGACCCCTTTCTCTGAAATTATGTGTCCTAGAAATTTGACCTCTCCCCTTCCAAATTTGGATTTTGTTATATTTACTGTGACCCCATGCTCTTTGATGTTCTGTAAAAACTGATTTAATGTGTCGTTGTGATGTTCCCAAGAGGGTTCTGCTATAATCACATCATCAACATAACAAGTAATTTTTTGTAAAATTTCAGGACTGAGTATAGCATTAAATCCCCTAATAAACGCTGCTGATGATATGTTTAAACCAAATGGCAATCGTTTAAACTGGTAACATCTACCGAATACGATAAGTACTGTAAATTTTTTACATTCTGGGGCCAATTCTATTTGCCAGAAACTACTCCGTAAATCAATTGATGGAAATATCTTAGCACCATGGAAGTTTTGTATAAAATCCTCTAATTTTTCTGGGCGATCTGTCTCAGTGGTTATGATTGTGTCGATCTGTCTGGAATCAAGCACTAACCTGATGCTCCCATCTCGTATTTGTACAATATGGAGCACGCTGTTACATATGGAGGTAGCTGGTTCAATAATATCATCATCTAACATTTTAGATATCTCCTGGAATACTTTATTCCTATAGGTTAATGGGATTGTATGGGGTGGCACTCTAAGTGGTTTTTGCTGTTTTACTTCAAACTTGTAATGAAAGTGTTTAATACTGCCAGTCTTAGGTAAAAATACCTCTGCTTTACCTCATAAAATACCCTCTAGTTCTCTTTTACCGTGTTCTGAAATATCTTGAACTTCTTGCAATTTTTAGTCGATTTCTTTATGGACTTATAACATGAGTTGAGGCGATTCCCCCTTTTGTGCATACCATTCTAATTCTTCATCCTCTTTATCTCGCATCATTCTTAATTGTTTGTTTATAACTGGTATTTATTCTAATTTTAGCTTTTGCTCAAAGAGAAGTGTGACATTCCTGAATGTTCGCTACCTTTCCCCATATCTATTATCGCTCGCCTCTCATTTAAGAAATCTGCACCTATAATCAAGTCTACAATTAGTTTAGGTATAATCACGAAGTTGGCTTCGATCTTTTGACCTTGACACGAAAGAGTTAACCTTGTTTGTCTCGTAACTTCCGCAGCATTGTTTCCAATAGGACCTCTTACTTTAATCTTATGTGTTTTCAGAACTGGCAATTCCTCATTGGCACTACACTGCATGAATAAATTTTCTGAGATCGCAGTCAGTTCACTTCCGCTATCAATTACAATATTTACTGGGATATGCTTTACCATGGCCTTCACAATTGGTTGAATTTGAAAGGGTTGGTTCTGTTCTTCTTCTTTTTGCATCAATGAATCCACCACTGAATCATACATGAGTCTTTTCAGGAATTTCCCTTGTGAATTCGAACTTTCTGTAGGATAAGCTTCGACTGCTACTTCTCTCTCTTTTATTTCCTCTTCTCTGTTTCTTCCTTTATTTACACTTTCTTCAACATCTTCTACTTTTTCCTCATCCTTGTCTATCTTCTCCTCCTTCATCGCTACTTCCACATAATCGCATCTAAATGCTCTAATTATCGCTTCATAAATTCCTTCATTATATACGTTGGGTTGTGTGCACACTAGTAACTTATTTTCAACTTCTGTCGACTGCGCATTATCCTCATTGAATTCGCTTTCCCTGGTTTCCATATCAAATAGCTCTGCAGTACTCATTACTTCGTCCTTTCCTCCTACATTCGTTGTGCATGCCTCTGGTAATTCATCTTCCTCGTCAGTATTTTCCCAATTAATTTCGTCCCAACACGATATTGTTATTTTCCTGTCTTCGTTTTCATCTGGTCCCTGCGGATTTGTTTCTTCCTTCTTCTCTTCTCGTGATAAGGTATTTACTTCTCTGTTCAAGGTGCTGCAATTGTCCTGGTCGGTGCGTCATTCCCTTTGGTATGGGCGCTTAGCTGTCAATTCGAACGTTTATCGGGGTTTGGTGGTCTTACCTCCACCTCTTCTATCAGTATTCTCTTTTCTTGCTCCGCTTGTTGATATTGGTTTCTTTGTTGATAATTTGTCGGTCTATTGGCGCTCCAATACCCGTTCCGGTTGTCTTTATTCCCTCTGTAATAGTTGTTGCCTCTCCTGGGGGAATTATAGTTATTGCCATATTCTCTTCTAAATCCATAACCAGTTCTTTGTTGAAATCTATTGTCGTTTCTTGGTGCGAAGTTATCGCGTGGTTCGTAATTACTGTTTCTTCGTACTGTGTCTTGTGGATTCCACTGCTTTTTGCTTTCGTTTTCACGTGCGCTTCGTCTTTTTCTTGCGTCATCTTCCGAAAATATGAACTCTAGTTCCCTTAGAATACCCTTAAATGCTTCGACGTCATTGCCTCCGCGACGTACTAATGATTGCTGGTATTTCAATGGTAACTTCATCGCGCATAATTTAATCAGCTCTCCGTCACTGTATGGTACATCTAAGCATTGATTTTTCTTTGCCATTAATTCGAAAAATTTCACGGGACTCGTCTCTCCTGAAATTTCAAAATATGGGTTCTGTAATAATGCGTACTTCACTCTGTTCTGTGCTTCGCTGGACCAATATCGTGAGAGAAACTTCTCTCTGAAATCTTCGTACGATCGGCATGTCGCTACAACATTCTGCATGGTTTCTGCGACTGTCCCTGACATGTGTGCACATATAAAGTCTAATTTGTGTGCTAGCGTCCAGTGTTCTGGTAATCCTACTCGGAATTGATCAATAAAAGTTCGTGGATGTAATGAGTTTTCTTCTCGAAAGTGTTGAAATTTTCAGACTGTGAGGAAATAATCGTTGTTGTACTTCGTCATAGTTCCATATGAAATTCGCGATTCTTCGCCACTTTTGTTCCTGATCATTTCTCCCGTCGTTCTTTCCGGTTGCGGTAGATCCATTGGATATTGTCCACTGTAACTTTCGCCTACCCTTGCGTAGTATCGTTGGAGTGGTACGCAATAATTTTCTTCCATCGGTTGTGAACGTGTAGCTGAATGCATTGCAATGTACTCTTCGCGACCTGGCTTTACATTGTCAGTTATTGGTTCGGTATTTTGCCTGGCTAACCTTGCTGCTTCATTGCACGATCCAAACTGTCTTCACACATACCTTTGTGGTTTGGCATGTGTTTGTGGTGTCGTTTGTTCATCAAGAATTTCGGAACATGTTTGTTGCGGTGCAGGCTGTCTGATTTCACGTATGTTATTTTCCGCCTGTGATTGGAATCGAAAATGCATGATATCTTCGTTAATTGCTTGTTTTTCCGGTGCTGTTACAGATACGGATGTGGTTGTAGACTCAGTGCTTGTTCGATCCTGTTCACTACGCTCTTCAATGGTTTGCAACAACTCTGTTCGCAATTTCTGAAATTGTTGCTACGTTTGCGGTTCTATTTTGACTATGCGGTTGTCATACCTTTCCAGAGCTGCTTTTGTGATACGTTTGCGTAGCACACTGTTTTCAACAATTTCACGCGCTGTACCTGCTGCTTCTCTAGTAAATACGTTTATCTGTTTCTCTAGTTTCTTGACTTCTCCCTGGGTGTTGATACGTAATGTTTTGATCTCGTCCTGAGTGTCATTACGCAATGTTTGTACGTCCGCTTGTACCTTGTCAATGTCTGTTCTCAACTGATTGTGACCTGTTACTAAGTTTCCTATCACTTCTCGAGATTCTTTTGCCTCGTCTTCAATATGAGTTAGGTGTAACTGAATTTTTTTGTTTTGTTCTTTAATCTCACGCATTTGTCTCGTGGTTTCTGCAATTTGGTTCGTCGTTTCTGCATTCTGAATTTTAATTTGGTTCGCAATTTCTTTATTTCGTCTTGTCATGGTTTCCTTCATTAATTGTAATAATTCTGCCAGATTGGTGGGTCCTATTGCGTTTTCTTCCGACGTCCTACGCTCTGTGATTTCGCCCAAGTGTTGGTTTCCAACCGATTGCATTGAAATGTGCGGTGACACGTTTCTGCTCGAATTCCTTGTACTCTGTGGTGAGGGAGCTCTGATTACTTGTACTATGGGTTCTACGTATTCAAGACGCAAGTTAGAATCCTCATCGGCTGTCTCTCTACTTTCCTGCTCCTCTGTCGTATGCTGACCTAGGTTTTCTGTGCCTTGGCGTACATTATCCCCGTTACGGTGCGTTATCTGTCCTATTTTTCCCGATACGGCATCGTCTGTTGTACTGTCCTCTATTCTCTGTCCATCTTCATGTTGGGTCTCTACCTCAATTCGGTCAAGGTCTCGATCTGCCATTGCTAATCTTTCCGAATCCCTTATTTTCTGTTTTGAAAGCAATTCACGCGCCCTACTTCACGTCAACATGCCCTCATACGATCTCACGCATTTCATAAACTTTTTGCACACACGACTTGACAATCCATTCACTTACTTGTTGGGTCAGAATCAACTTGTCAACGATGTATCCGCCACCTGTGCGCTTGCATTGGAGAGAAAACTTAATTCTAACAATATTAAAATTCATAACTTAATTATGCTATTGTCTCTGCTAGAATGTCTCACGTTCTATTGAATACGTTCTTACAATCAATTGCTGCAGCTACTGTTTTCGACTATTTGTAACTTTAGGAAAAAATTTTTTTACAACGAAACTTTTTCGACAGGATATTTTTCTGACCTAGTTTGGCTTGTGGTCGACGTTCAATCATGGTATTTTGCCATCCAGGCAGGGTCGCCATTCTCTAACATTCTGCGTGGTGTCTGATGTTCTGTGTTGTGTCTCCCTACCACTTTCGCGCAACGACACTCTGAGCATGTTTTTTAGGGAATTGACTAGTTTGAACCTGGGACCTGTTGCTGGTAAGGAGACGCCAGACCACACATGACATGTAGAGTTCAGAAGAGTTCAGTGAGACTAGCGATAATATAACCAAATACTTAATGACTTCAGCGTCAACTCCACTGCACTCCCTGTAAAAGAATCTTAATAGTAACTAAATTTAGTGGTAGGGGTTCAAGGCTTTCCTATTTTTAATTAGCTGGTAAAATAACGTCGAAAAAGCAGTTAAGTTTACCATTGGAAATTTTATTCTACTCACAAAACATTGTTTAGAAATTGCACTATTGGTAAAAGGAAATGTTTTAATACAGGATGATAAAAACCAACTGCGTTCAACAAAAATGTAATCGAACATTCCCTGAATGGGTTTCCAAGTTCTACAATGGATCGAAGGATGACCTATGCCATATCACATCTATAATCTAGGTTTAAATTAAGTTTCACAAAAGAGAAAACTATCAAAATGGTCTACAGTGACCCTCAATTATCTTTAATTACTTATGTAACTTGTCGTAAATTACAGTGGCTGATGTGGCTTCTCAGTAACTATATAACAGAAAAATCATCGCGTTTCAGATTTTAACTTACGTAGCAAATGTGGATACCATGAGCTCTAATTGACGATCGACACTAGTATTACGCAAAACAGGTGTGTAAGAGATGAGACTTCTGCAGTTCTGAGTGAAGCTTTATGCGCTGTTATGTGGCATCGCGTGCGTGCATTACCTTGTCGGTGTTCGTCAAGGGCGGCGGCGGGCGCAACTCCATACAGCTCGCCATCTCAGAAGCAACTCTCCCCTAACTTCTCCTTACTACAATTTACCGAAGTTGGTTTAAAAAAAAACTATCTGGCTGTGTTTTCATCTGACCAATCAGGGTCTCAATGTTAACCTTAAGCTCCACCTACAAAAATTCTGTCTGTCCAATGAGATACGTTATACTTTTCGTGGTGGGGCTATGTTTTTAACGTTTGCAACGTAACAGAGACGCGAAAAAGTCTCACGCTAAAACTTGCAGCTGGTGTGGCCCTTTTAGTGTTATCGTAAGACCTATACTGTTCTTCTGGAGAGCTGTAACTTTTAACATGGGTTGGGGGGTAGACCTGGTGGTTAGCTGGCGACGTGGGTGTCCATCCCTTATCGTAGGGCCTTGTAGCTTACCACAGTTCAGCTCTTGGCTTCTGATCTCGTTTCTCCCCTCGGAACTTCGTCTGTCTCACGTCGGGAAGGTATAGCATGCATTTAGGCATTTTTGTGTTAGTCTGTGGTATTCTATTTGGTCACTCGTTAGTCGTATTACTTTGGTTAATTTAATGACACGATTTATTCGGAGCTATATGACATACTACTGGATTTGCTTATCATGTCCGGCTTTTCATAGAAGGTGTTGGATTTGCCTGACACCTTACATATCACCACCCTTCGAACTTGATTTTTGCACTGAAGTTAGGCAATAATTCAATCATTGTCTAAGTCAGTCAAAAATTATTCCTTTATCAAAATTTTGTTGCCTACTGTTCAGCCACGTAATCTGGTTCGTTGCTAGTTTGCATTACTAATTTATATTTTTATATTCTTCCTCATTATTCTCAAAAATACGTTTATATTGACAAGAGAAGAATATTTTATGCTATTATTATTATTATTAATTTTTAATTATTTTCTTTCTTTATTTAAGTGTGAAGTTTGTTTTTTAAGAAGCTTGTTATCGGAAGTGAGGAGTTTTTCACATCGATTTTCTTAGGAATATTGTTTTTATAAATGTAGTAATTAAGTAAAATCTATTCCTAACACATTTTCTAAATATCGTGTACAAGTAGAAAGTTTTTGTTTCTAGACAATGATTTCAACATTGTTACACTAACAAATAAGAATTATTTTCATGAATTGCTTTGACAAAGAAATATACATACACAAGTATTGAGATATTATTCTAACAAATGGTACAAATGTTAAAAAAAACGGAAAACACCCAACAAGATAATTTTTTTGTTCTTTGTTTATATTAGGAGAAAATAAGTAAAATATAGTTATTCTTTTATTTTTATGAGGAGAAAATAAGTGGCATATAGTTTTAGTGTTTATTATGCTTTACTTTTATTCTTTATATACTGTCCATTTCAGAACTAATGACTTATTTATATCGATAGTCTATTTTTTACTTCAATCCATAGTCAATGACTGTTATTTTGTAGTTTATTAGCTGTCTGGTGTGCTTAACTTATTTAGTTTTTCACACGTTTCTTTAGCACAATTCCTACATCACATAATTTGATTTCACACATTCACACAATCCTATGAATGTTTAAGTATGAGGTTGGCGAATGTTTTTTGCACAAAGGTGATGGACTCGAGCGGGATGGATATGGGCAAGTATTTGATGTACAGCTTCGTTCGTCGTTCCTTGTTGGCTTTGCAAGCGTGTGTTGCCGTTGTGGAGGTCCCATAATGGAATGGAGCTGTGAGTGCAGAATCTCGTGGTTTACTGGCTTTGTATGTATGAAAGTCATCGTTATGTGACGCTGAAAGCGGTCGTTTTTCGTTGCAATACTTCACAGACGACTATTTAAAACAGGATAGGGACTTGGGAAGGTATGTCATCTATATTTCACCCATCTTCTTTCTTGGTCTAACTCTTGCGAATCTTCAACTTCTGTTCTTCCTGCTTTTTCTATGCTTCTTACTTGCTTCTTGGTTCTTCTCTGGGCAGGATATGGAAATATTTATTGACAACTAGTCGCTTTGAGTTTCTCCTCTTAGTAACAGTTTGATAAATTGTTTGGGCGTGTCATTTTTGTTTTGTGGAAGTTTTCTTCAGTTTCGTGCATCAGTGTGCTGTTTAATAGGAGTATTGTGACTTTTACACATTTTTTTTGCGAGTGGTGGCTTGCCCAAGTGGTCTTCTCGTCGGGCCGTTTTTTGCTCGCTCCGCTGAGTTGGGGCGTTCCAAGACCCTCTTGGCCTTCCCTGTTCCGCCACTCTGTGATTCCGTGTTCTGTCCCAGCAGGGTTCCGCCACCCTGTGGTTCAGCAGATTTACTGCCCACTTCAGCTACCCTCTGTTGGTCTCACTGTCCTTTCTCTTCCCTCGACGCTTCTGCCTTGTAGGAATCATGTCTTGCTAATTACGTCCTATTCTTTCTTGATACTTCTTGCGTTGCAACTTGTGGGTTGTTGCATCTGGTCTTTGCTGGAGTTTTTACAATGGTTCTTACAAAAAGTTTTACTTATAATCATCTAACATATGTCTAGTACCTACATTGTTTTACGCCTTCTTAAAAAGCTTTACAAATTTCGGCGCCCTTTCCATCTTACAATTCTAAGATATTTTGAGTCTTAACTTCTACAAGGATCCACAAATTCGTTTTTTATTTTTGTGTAGTGTCATGGCGTATAGCATTTTAGTATTTCATGCTGTTAGACTATCTGCGCTTTATCCCTTCACCTTAATCTATGGTCCTATTGGTGTAATTTTTGTTTTTGTTTTTATTGAAACTACTTTCTTTTTCCCACCTTCCTCTCTCTTCATTCTTCTTTCTCCTGACGATCTCATCTGCAACATAATCTTGAAATATTGTGCTGATTATTTACGAGTAATAAAATTAATCTTCAAACTTTTTGATATGGCTCACATGGTGAAGTCCTAAGATTTTGCCTGTTTTGGGTTCATTAGTTCCACAGCATTATCATGAGCAATTCGACTAATCATGAAAGGTCCTTTGTATGCAGCGTAAAATTTATGTATTTTGTTTTTCTGTTTGCTGGAGAGATGGTGTGTTTTTACAAATACTTTCTGGCCTACTGAGAATGTTCTTTTAATTGCTGTTCTATCTCCTCTTTCTTTTCTTTTAATGGCTGCCTTTCTGATGTTAGAGAGTGCTGTTGCTATGACTTGTTTGTTGCTGTCTACGTGGTACAATAGGATATCTAACATTTTCTCTGGTTATGTTTGGGGGTTCAATATTTTTAAGTACAGTAACTGGAGGTAGTAGTGTAGTACTATGTGGCATTTCATTCAATATTTCTTGAAAATCTTTAAGGTATATATCCCAAGTGTTGTGTCTTTTGCCTGCATATTATCGGCATAAAATTCCAATGTCTTTCATAGATCGTTCTGCTGGATTTATGCTAGGTTTGTACTTAGATATGGAGATGGGTTTTATTTTGTGTTGTTTTAATGTGTTCTGCCATTGCAGTGATTTGTATTGTGGGCCATTATCCGAAATTATTCGTTCCACTCGACGTACTTGTCTGAGAAAATCTTGACTAAATGCTTTACTTATTGTAAGACCTGTTGCCCATTTTAATGGTGTCAAGGTTACATATTTAGAAGTAAGTTCCAAAACGACAAATATGTAAATATATCCATTTTTGTGCGTGGGAGAGGCCCCATCAAATCTGTTGCAGCTATTTGTTTTAATTGTTTAGGGATTATTGGAAACATAGTTGGTTTGGTTTGGAAAGTGACGTGTTTAGCCCTCATACATTTTTTGCATTTGACTAATACTGTTCTAATTTGTCTTTCCATATTAGGAAAATGGTTTGTTTGTTTTATTTTTAAAAATCATTTCTTTGGTCCAAAGTGGTCATTACTTAAATGTGTATACCATATATACTTATTAATTAGTTCATCTGGGATATAAATTAACCATTCATTCGTTGCAACATTTCGTCTAAAAAATAAAACATTGTTTTTTACGAGATAGTGCTGTCGAATGTCTGGAAAATCCTTACTTCTCCACTTGTGTTTGATTCCTAGTATTTCGGGATCCTTGTCCTGTTCTTTGCCTATGCTTTTCAATTGTGTCGTAATGTAGTTTTCGAAAGGTACTTGTTTCATATAGTACATTGTAAACTGGTCTTCTGCTGCTTCCAAACCTATGTTATTGGATGCACCCTGTGGACATCGTGGTAAAGCATCTGCTAATACATTCGCTGGTCCTGGTATGTGTGTAATAGTGAAGTGAAATTCTTGTTGTATTAACATCCATCTGGCTAACCTCTCATGAGTTATTTTGGCGGATAACAGAAATTCTAGTGCTTTGTGGTCAGTGTATACTTTTGTTTTTCTTCCGAATAGGAAGTATTGAAAACGTTGGAAGCCCCATACAATGGCCAATGCTACCAGCTCCGTGACTGAATAGTTTTCTCGCTTTTTGTGAGTACACGACTGGCAAATGCAATAGTTCTATATGATCTTAGCCCTGCCTGTTCGTATTCTTGGAATAAAACACCTCCTAAACCTTTTTTCGCGCTATCAGTGGCCATACAAAAATTTTGTGTTAAATCAGGATGTGCTAAAATCGGTGCTGTTGTTAGTGCGTTTTTCACTTTTAAAAATTCTTCATTGTCTTGTTGATCGTATACCCATGGCGAGTTTTTTCCAGTCAATGCACATAGTCGTGGTGTTGCGAGAGAGTCGAATCAAATAAATTTTTTATAGAATCTGGTGAGATCTAGAAATCCTCTGAGAGTTTTCTTATTATTATATGGAGTACAGAATTCTTTGAATGCTGTTAGTTTTTCTTGGTTGGGCATGACCCCTTTCTCTGAAATTATGTGTCCTAGAAATTTGACCTCTCCCCTTCCAAATTTGGATTTTGTTATATTTACTGTGACCCCATGCTCTTTGATGTTCTGTAAAAACTGATTTAATGTGTCGTTGTGATGTTCCCAAGAGGGTTCTGCTATAATCACATCATCAACATAACAAGTAATTTTTCGTAAAATTTCAGGACTGAGTATAGCATTAAATCCCCTAATAAACGCTGCTGATGATATGTTTAAACCAAATGGCAATCGTTTAAACTGGTAACATCTACCGAATACGATAAGTGCTGTAAATTTTTTACATTGTGAGGCCAACTGTATTTGCCAGAAACTACTCTGTAAATCAATTGATGAAAATATCTTAGCACCATGGAAGTTTTGTATCAATTCCTCTAATTTTTCTGGGCGGTCTGTCTCAGTGGTTATGATTGTGTCGATCTGTCTGGAATCAAGCACTAACCTGATGCTCCCATCTCGTATTTGTACAATATGGAGCACGCTGTTACATATGGAGGTAGCTGGTTCAATAATATCATCATCTAACATTTTAGATATCTCCTGGAATACTTTAATCCTATAGCTTAATGGGATTGTATGGGGTGGCACTCTAAGTGGTTTGTGCTGTTTTACTTCAAACTTGTAATGAAAGTGTTTAATACTGCCAGTCTTAGGTAAAAATACCTCTGCTTTACCTCATCAAATACCCTCTAGTTCTCTTTTACTGTGTTCCGAAATATCTTGAAGTTCTTGCAATTTTTAGTCGATTTCTTTATGGACTTATAACATGAGTTGAGGCGATTCCCCCTTTTGTGCATACCATTCTAATTCTTCATCCTCTTTATCTCGCATCATTCTTAATTGTTTGTTTATAACTGGTATTTATTCTAATTTTAGCTTTTGCTCAAAGAGAAGTGTGACATTCCTGAATGTTCGCTACCTTTCCCCATATCTATTATCGCTCGCCTCTCATTTAAGAAATCTGCACCTATAATCAAGTCTACAATTAGTTTAGGTATAATCACGAAGTTGGCTTCGATCTTTTGACCTTGACACGAAAGAGTTAACCTTGTTTGTCTCGTAACTTCCGCAGCATTGTCTCCAATAGGATCTCTTACTTTAATCTTATGTGTTTTCAGAACTGGCAATTCCTCATTGGCACTACACTGCATGAATAAATTTTCTGAGATCGCAGTCAGTTCACTTCCGCTATCAATTACAATATTTACTGGGATATGCTTTACCATGGCCTTCACAATTGGTTGAATTTGAAAGGGTTGGTTCTGTTCTTCTTCTTCTTCTTGCATCAATGAATCCTCCACTGAATCATACATGAGTCTTTTCAGGAATTTCCCTTGAGAATTCGAACTTTCTGTAGGATAAGCTTCGACTGCTACTTCTCTCTCTTTTATTTCCTCTTCTCTGTTTCTTCCTTTATTTACACTTTCTTCAACATCTTCTACTTTTTCCTCATCCTTGTCTATCTTCTCCTTCTTCATCGCTACTTCCACATAATCGCATCTAAATGCTCTAATTATCGCTTCATAAATTCCTTCATTATATACGTTGGGTTGTGTGCACACTAGTAACTTATTTTCAACTTCTGTCGACTGCGCATTATCCTCATTGAATTCGCTTTCCCTGGTTTCCATCTCAAATAGCTCTGCAGTACTCATTACTTCGTCCTTTCCTCCTACATTCGTTGTGCATGCCTCTGGTAATTCATCTTCCTCGTCAGTATTTTCCCAATTAATTTCGTCCCAACACGATATTGTTATTTTCCTGTCTTCGTTTTCATCTGGTCCCTGCGGATTTGTTTCTTCCTTCTTCTCTTCTCGTGATAAGGTATTTACTTCTCTGTTCAAGGTGCTGCAATTGTCCTGGTCGGTGCGTCATTCCCTTTGGTATGGGCGCTTAGCTGTCAATTCGAACGTTTATCGGGGTTTGGTGGTCTTACCTCCACCTCTTCTATCAGTATTCTCTTTTCTTGCTCCGCTTGTTGATATTGGTTTCTTTGTTGATAATTTGTCGGTCTATTGGCGCTCCAATACCCGTTCCGGTTGTCTTTATTCCCTCTGTAATAGTTGTTGCCTCTCCTGGGGGAATTATAGTTATTGCCATATTCTCTTCTAAATCCATAACCAGTTCTTTGTTGAAATCTATTGTCGTTTCTTGGTGCGAAGTTATCGCGTGGTTCGTAATTACTGTTTCTTCGTACTGTGTCTTGTGGATTCCACTGCTTTTTGCTTTCGTTTTCACGTGCGCTTCGTCTTTTTCTTGCGTCATCTTCCGAAAATATGAACTCTAGTTCCCTTAGAATACCCTTAAATGCTTCGACGTCATTGCCTCCGCGACGTACTAATGATTGCTGGTATTTCAATGGTAACTTCATCGCGCATAATTTAATCAGCTCTCCGTCACTGTATGGTACATCTAAGCATTGATTTTTCTTTGCCATTAATTCGAAAAATTTCACGGGACTCGTCTCTCCTGAAATTTCAAAATATGGGTTCTGTAATAATGCGTACTTCACTCTGTTCTGTGCTTCGCTGGACCAATATCGTGAGAGAAACTTCTCTCTGAAATCTTCGTACGATCGGCATGTCGCTACAACATTCTGCATGGTTTCTGCGACTGTCCCTGACATGTGTGCACATATAAAGTCTAATTTGTGTGCTAGCGTCCAGTGTTCTGGTAATCCTACTCGGAATTGATCAATAAAAGTTCGTGGATGTAATGAGTTTTCTTCTCGAAAGTGTTGAAATTTTCAGACTGTGAGGAAATAATCGTTGTTGTACTTCGTCATAGTTCCATATGAAATTCGCGATTCTTCGCCACTTTTGTTCCTGATCATTTCTCCCGTCGTTCTTTCCGGTTGCGGTAGATCCATTGGATATTGTCCACTGTAACTTTCGCCTACCCTTGCGTAGTATCGTTGGAGTGGTACGCAATAATTTTCTTCCATCGGTTGTGAACGTGTAGCTGAATGCATTGCAATGTACTCTTCGCGACCTGGCTTTACATTGTCAGTTATTGGTTCGGTATTTTGCCTGGCTAACCTTGCTGCTTCATTGCACGATCCAAACTGTCTTCACACATACCTTTGTGGTTTGGCATGTGTTTGTGGTGTCGTTTGTTCATCAAGAATTTCGGAACATGTTTGTTGCGGTGCAGGCTGTCTGATTTCACGTATGTTATTTTCCGCCTGTGATTGGAATCGAAAATGCATGATATCTTCGTTAATTGCTTGTTTTTCCGGTGCTGTTACAGATACGGATGTGGTTGTAGACTCAGTGCTTGTTCGATCCTGTTCACTACGCTCTTCAATGGTTTGCAACAACTCTGTTCGCAATTTCTGAAATTGTTGCTACGTTTGCGGTTCTATTTTGACTATGCGGTTGTCATACCTTTCCAGAGCTGCTTTTGTGATACGTTTGCGTAGCACACTGTTTTCAACAATTTCACGCGCTGTACCTGCTGCTTCTCTAGTAAATACGTTTATCTGTTTCTCTAGTTTCTTGACTTCTCCCTGGGTGTTGATACGTAATGTTTTGATCTCGTCCTGAGTGTCATTACGCAATGTTTGTACGTCCGCTTGTACCTTGTCAATGTCTGTTCTCAACTGATTGTGACCTGTTACTAAGTTTCCTATCACTTCTCGAGATTCTTTTGCCTCGTCTTCAATATGAGTTAGGTGTAACTGAATTTTTTTGTTTTGTTCTTTAATCTCACGCATTTGTCTCGTGGTTTCTGCAATTTGGTTCGTCGTTTCTGCATTCTGAATTTTAATTTGGTTCGCAATTTCTTTATTTCGTCTTGTCATGGTTTCCTTCATTAATTGTAATAATTCTGCCAGATTGGTGGGTCCTATTGCGTTTTCTTCCGACGTCCTACGCTCTGTGATTTCGCCCAAGTGTTGGTTTCCAACCGATTGCATTGAAATGTGCGGTGACACGTTTCTGCTCGAATTCCTTGTACTCTGTGGTGAGGGAGCTCTGATTACTTGTACTATGGGTTCTACGTATTCAAGACGCAAGTTAGAATCCTCATCGGCTGTCTCTCTACTTTCCTGCTCCTCTGTCGTATGCTGACCTAGGTTTTCTGTGCCTTGGCGTACATTATCCCCGTTACGGTGCGTTATCTGTCCTATTTTTCCCGATACGGCATCGTCTGTTGTACTGTCCTCTATTCTCTGTCCATCTTCATGTTGGGTCTCTACCTCAATTCGGTCAAGGTCTCGATCTGCCATTGCTAATCTTTCCGAATCCCTTATTTTCTGTTTTGAAAGCAATTCACGCGCCCTACTTCACGTCAACATGCCCTCATACGATCTCACGCATTTCATAAACTTTTTGCACACACGACTTGACAATCCATTCACTTACTTGTTGGGTCAGAATCAACTTGTCAACGATGTATCCGCCACCTGTGCGCTTGCATTGGAGAGAAAACTTAATTCTAACAATATTAAAATTCATAACTTAATTATGCTATTGTCTCTGCTAGAATGTCTCACGTTCTATTGAATACGTTCTTACAATCAATTGCTGCAGCTACTGTTTTCGACTATTTGTAACTTTAGGAAAAAATTTTTTTACAACGAAACTTTTTCGACAGGATATTTTTCTGACCTAGTTTGGCTTGTGGTCGACGTTCAATCATGGTATTTTGCCATCCAGGCAGGGTCGCCATTCTCTAACATTCTGCGTGGTGTCTGATGTTCTGTGTTGTGTCTCCCTACCACTTTCGCGCAACGACACTCTGAGCATGTTTTTTAGGGAATTGACTAGTTTGAACCTGGGACCTGTTGCTGGTAAGGAGACGCCAGACCACACATGACATGTAGAGTTCAGAAGAGTTCAGTGAGACTAGCGATAATATAACCAAATACTTAATGACTTCAGCGTCAACTCCACTGCACTCCCTGTAAAAGAATCTTAATAGTAACTAAATTTAGTGGTAGGGGTTCAAGGCTTTCCTATTTTTAATTAGCTGGTAAAATAACGTCGAAAAAGCAGTTAAGTTTACCATTGGAAATTTTATTCTACTCACAAAACATTGTTTAGAAATTGCACTATTGGTAAAAGGAAATGTTTTAATACAGGATGATAAAAACCAACTGCGTTCAACAAAAATGTAATCGAACATTCCCTGAATGGGTTTCCAAGTTCTACAATGGATCGAAGGATGACCTATGCCATATCACATCTATAATCTAGGTTTAAATTAAGTTTCACAAAAGAGAAAACTATCAAAATGGTCTACAGTGACCCTCAATTATCTTTAATTACTTATGTAACTTGTCGTAAATTACAGTGGCTGATGTGGCTTCTCAGTAACTATATAACAGAAAAATCATCGCGTTTCAGATTTTAACTTACGTAGCAAATGTGGATACCATGAGCTTTAATTGACGATCGACACTAGTATTACGCAAAACAGGTGTGTAAGAGATGAGACTTCTGCAGTTCTGAGTGAAGCTTTATGCGCTGTTATGTGGCATCGCGTGCGTGCATTACCTTGTCGGTGTTCGTCAAGGGCGGCGGCGGGCGCAACTCCATACAGCTCGCCATCTCAGAAGCAACTTTCCCCTAACTTCTCCTTACTACAATTTACCGAAGTTGGTTTAAAAAAAAACTATCTGGCTGTGTTTTCATCTGACCAATCAGGGTCTCAATGTTAACCTTAAGCTCCACCTACAAAAATTCTGTCTGTCCAATGAGATACGTTATACTTTTCGTGGTGGGGCTATGTTTTTAACGTTTGCAACGTAACAGAGACGCGAAAAAGTCTCACGCTAAAACTTGCAGCTGGTGTGGCCCTTTTAGTGTTATCGTAAGATCTATACTGTTCTTCTGGAGAGCTCTAGCTTTTAACATGGGCTGGGGGGGGGGGGGTCCTGGTGGTTAGCTGGCGACGTGGGTGTCCGTCCCTTATCGTAGGGCCTTCTAGCTTAACACGGTTCTGTTCTCGGCTTCTGTTCTCGTTTCTCCCCTCGGAACTTCTTCTGTCTCACGGTGGGAAGGTATGACATGCATTTAGGAATTTTTGTGTTAGGCTGTGGTATTCCACTTGCTCACTCGTTACTCGTGTTACTTTGCTTAATATAATGTCACGATTTATTCGGAGCTATGTGACATACTACTGGATTTGCTTTCCATGTCAGGCTTTTCATGGCAGGTGTTGGAGTTGCCTGACACCTTACAAACGTATGTAAAATAAGTGATTTTTTATTATTGTTATTATTATGTTATTGTATATTATATTGTTATTATTTTAAATTATAATTATTAAATATTAGGTAAAGGGATAGTAGGATGATTTTGTAGGTTCTGGATAATTAGGTCAATTTTGTGGAAAATAACAAAATTGTGAGTGTTAACGAGAAATTTTTGTTTTTTATAAAATTGAGATAGTGAGCCAGAACCTACAAAATCATCCTAGTCAAGAGTAATCACTTAGACAACCTATGACTGACTTACAATCTTATAAGATCGCTACATTTAATATTAACAAGATACATAGCTCTTTAAATTTGCAAAATTTAATACATTTTATCTATGCTGCCGATATTGACGTTTTTCTTTTACAAGAAGTGATGGATATTGAACTTCACTGCATGCCAGGATTTAACGCTCTCACAAATCCAGGGACTGCTACAGCTATTGGTACTACTCTTCTCACAAAGGAGGGCATAATAGTGAAAGATATTGTCAGACTACCAAACAGCAGAGGAATATCGTGCACCATCAATAACATATGGCTCATCAATGTCTATGCTCCGTCAGCGTCCAGTAATAGGCACAGCAGGGCAGAATTTTTTAAAGAAGACATTGTCCCCCTGTTTGGCACTCGCTATGACCATGTAATACTTGGCCGTGATTTTAATTGCCTGATGAGTGCAAAAGAGATTGCTCCCAATTGTAAACAATGTATTGAATGGGACCATTTAGTGAATGGACTCGGCTTAATTGACTAATGGGAGCACAAGAACGGGCCGGCCCCTGGCTTTACACGCATCACAAACCATTTGGCGAGTCGTTTGGACCGAATATATGTCTCATCCATTTTGAAACATCACATTTTGCAATCCGTAATATGGCCGACTGTATTTTCAGACCATGCCATGTACATCTGAAGTATTACTATGGTAAGACAAGGGACCTACCGAAGCAGAGGTATGTGGAAACTAAATGTGTCATACCTCCAAGACCCTGCAAGTCAGGCGTCATTCCAAATTGTATGGAGAGATTGTGAAAGAAGGTTCACCTCCTATAATTCGGCCATAGAGTGGTGGCTCAAATATGCTGTAAGACGTGGTCTCCTGACCTTCATTGCTTACATATTCCGCCCTCACAATCATGTTCCGCACATCAAGACGCTTCACTCGAACTCAAACTCGATAAGATAAGGTCAATGTTGTATACATTCATGTAAACGATATGCGATTAACAAGTGAGCTCACCGTGGTTGAAACACTCGAGGCCTGGCGTGCACACATACATTCCAGACACGACAGTCACAGAGTCTTTTAGTTCGGGAGAGAGGCCACACAACAGGACGCCAGGCCCTTCAGAGGACGACCCAGCCCATGTCGGCCGGTGACCGCCCGTAGCGGACAGCGTGGGCCCTAGTGGAAAGGAGGGAACAACCCCATGTTTGGTTTAAAAGCAAATTCCGCTACATTGTGTGGGAGCTGCCAGCCTACGCATTATTTACACATAGCATGCAGTTTCAGAGATTTTCACAGGGAGACAGCAAACGCCAAACGCCAAAGCTACAAGTTTCCGGATTGGTCGTCTTAAAAGAAACGTCATTCTCCCGTTTTCGAAGAGCAATGCTGATTGGCAGACGATATTTCTGACGCCTTGAGTTGAAGGAATAATGGAAGAGACCGAAAGATATACCCCTTCACGTCTGGTGTGGAGAGGCGCTGTTCCGTTGTCGCTCTTGGAGTGAGAACACGTAACGAGAGCGTGCGCGCTCGTACGTGGACTCGAAAGAGCGAGGAACAAGTCTCTCCTCAGTACTTCACTGGGAGGGCGCCTCTGTCGAGAGTGAATCAAAGGGCGACTCTATATTGAGTCCTTGTGATTAAGCGTTGTTCACTGTGTTGGCCGACACACTTATTGTGTGGTGTGAACAGACAGAGTTATAGTTAAACGCCTGTGAGCGAATTTTGAGTGGCATCGTGGTGGACTGGTTATCTCACCGGTGTACCTCGCCAATAGTTAGACTAAGGGCGAATAGGAATCCTTGACTTCATCAAGGCATAGGAAGAGTTTGATTGGCGAAGGTCAATCCAGATAGAATGAGAGTTATCTTATTTGTCAGCAGCAAGCGGCGCAGACAGCAGTCGTCGCAGCTTACGGTATTGTGTGCTACAGCTATTGCGAGCCCCATATTTCCTCCACAACATTACACCTCACTGCATTTCACATGTGTCAGCCTCGACCATACCTAGGAACATTCCAAAGGATAATTATTCAGGTTGAGTAGGCGTGCCTCTCAGCCATTCTGCCAAGGCAACAACCACCTTAAACTTTGTATAGAAATTTCATTAGCGAATTCTATCCTTGAGAGGTAACTTCACATTCCCAAAAGAACCAGGATATAACTTGTTCAATTCATAATTAAAAATGCCATTCTGATTTCTCAGAATTTTGCAAAAATAAATAATAACTTTCGTTAGTTTCATGTTTTTCTTACACTAACTAGCACTACTCCAGTACCCAAGTATCCCACTAGTTACGTAAGAAATTTTGTGAATTTTTGTGTCATTTTCTTTTGACTCCAACAGATATTTATTGCTGAAAGTTTATCAGGAATTTCTCTTTAGAACGTTAGGAGCGTCTGTCTGACTTCTGTAGTAGTGTGGGGGTGGAAATTGCATCTTGCAGGAGCCACAGGGTAAAGGCTACTTCTCAGATTAATCCGTTGAGCCGAATTACAGAATAATAGATCAACCCCACACACCTCAGAATGCAAAACCAAAAATACGCAGATTCTTTATAAATTATTCGTGGGAAGAAAGCTTCTGGTACAACATGACCATTGAGTTCTGCTTTCATTGCCTCAGGGATTTGTACCAGGCCGATGCAACAGTGATTGGGAACTATGAACGAATCAAGAGGATGAAAGCGAAAATTTTGGCTCTTTGCCGGAAACAACTCCAAGGATACCAAGTCAGGTCCAAAGTTCAGAATATAACACAGAACGAGATGACTTCAGTATATCACGTAATCCGGAAAAGAAAACAAGGATCCGGCAAAACAACAACTGACCAGACAACTGATGATGGACGAATGCTGACAACGCACAGCGAGATAAAGGTGGAAATTTTACAACTTTTGTATCTTTAATGTCAAATCAACCCGTCGACCACCAGCTACAGCAAGAGCTAACGACCAACCTGCGTGAAACAGTAAGCCACGCAGAAGTGCAATTTCTTCTTTCGGATGTGACTGAGGATGATGTGGAAGATGCTGTCAGTGGAAGCTCGAAAAACAAATCGCCACGATCAGATAAACTTCCTGCAGAATTTTATCAAATCTTCTGCGAACTCATAAAACCGAAGTTTACACTCATATGTAATGAACTAATGAACCCAGCAAATGATATCCGCAGATAATTTTGAGAGGGAATCGTGGTACTAGTACCCAAAACCACCGGTACTAAAATGTTAGGCATTTTTTCGGCCAATTACGCTTTTGAATAGCGATTATAAGATTTTCAGTCCCATTTTAGCGCGCAGGCTTAAAACTACAATGACCAGCGTCACCGGCTCCTACCAAACAAATGTGGGAAGAGACAGAAAAAACCAACAGACGCTGTGTTCCTACAGGGACTTAATTTCAACTGCAGAGGTCTGCAAATTCAATTGTGCCAAAGTATCTTTAGATTTCGACAAAGCATTTGACAGAATTAATCATCAATACCTCATTTGGGTTTTGAATACGATGAGTTTCGCACCGCGTTTAGTTGCTGTTATGCGAAATGCTGTTATCAATAATTCAGCTCGATTCTTCATCAATGGGCAAATTAGCCGACCTATAGAAGTTACTAGTTATCTTCGACAGGGGTGTCCGATGTCTATGGCTCTCTTTGCTGTTGCAATTGAACCCCTGCTCGCCTCCCTGACACAACGTTTGCAGGGCCTTGAAATCCACGGACAAAAAATAGTGTGTCAGGCGTACGCCGATGACGCTGGATTCCTGATTACAAACGGCACTGATGTCGACATCGCCCTGCAGATCATAACAACATACGAAAAGGTATCTGGCGCCAAGTTAAATAGAAAGAAGTCCAGGATTTTTAACATCGCCCATGGAATAGGGATGGGAACTCATGGACAGCTGAATGAGCTTGCCACTCTGAAATGTCTCGGCACTGACTTTAAACATAGTATATGACACACAGTAGTGGCAAATTACCGCAAACTCCTAACAAGTATACGCATCTGTGTGCTGGAACACAGCATTCGACAACTGGATGAACTTCAACGAGTAGCCGTAGCAAATCTTTTCATCACGGCGAAAATTAATTATACGGCACAAATGTTACTGTTACCTCCAAACATGGGTGCAAGAATCATGTCTGTGCTAGGCCACTTCGTCAGCCGTGGACGCATTTTCAAGGTGAAGTATGACACGCTGACACTAGCTACAAAAAACGGTGGCTTAAATCTTATTGACGTTAACAAAAGGGCTCCAGCGTTATACATCTCCAATACGTATAACATCTAGAAAACGTGCCTACAAGCCTAACGTCACACCTCCTAATGGAAATAGCGCCGGCTGACCTTAATGCTCCCATTGATGTACGGCATATTCCCAACAGATTGCATCACCTCAAATTGTTTTTCAAAGAGTACAGTTATGTACATATGAAGATTTCTGACAACGACATGAAGCTCGCGAAAAGCATATACAAGCACATGATGACACTCAAGCAGCGAAACAATATCGAAGAAAAATATAACATATATAATTGGCACACAATTTGCCTTCATACGTGAGAGTGAAGTGGTACTATGCAGTGAACAGAAAAATCCTCACGAACGCAAGACTGCACACCATCCACTTGGCGGACTCGCCACCGTGCACAGCTTGTAATTTACTGGACACAGAGGAACATCGTTTCGTGTGGGACAGAGTAAAAGATGTATGGCAGTATATTAGACAGAAAATAGGATTTTCTAAACCCTGACGATACACCCCATCCACACACAAAACACAATGCCATTAACTGGTTGAAAGGAGAAACAGTTCAGTATGTCAACACCAAACCAGATACAAACGTGAGTGGCTTCTGGTTATATTTAACAAGAGAACATCGCATGTTGATGAGCATTGAAAACTATAAGGAACAATATACCAACATTTTAATTGAGGAGCGCCGGAACAAAACCTGATATATCCACTTTTGCTGTATTCGCGTGTTTGAGCTGTAGGGGGTAGATACGGGAGTAATAATACATGCTGCCACAAAATAATTTTCAGCACAACGCGACATCAAGTGTTTTATGGTGTGTTTCTTCTTTTTATAGCTTGCGGAGCCATTTAGAGATCACTATTTGTTACTTTCTGTATTAACAGGAAATGAGGATTTATCGGTTTTTGTTCCGGCGCTCCACCATTAGAACGACACTGTCACAATAAAAGCAATTTTTTATCACACTTAACGTTTAAAGCTATGATTCTTTTTGTTATCCTCATTATTTTGTATTAAAAAAAAAGTTAAAAAGCCCATGATGCATGGGCGATTATCCATTTTATTTTCATAAGATGCTGAATATTGTTTCTCATTTGGCAAAGACGCCAATGTCCACTGGAAACTGTCCACATTTTTTCCATTTCTTCCATTTTGTTTAATTATCAGAGGACATGCCATCTAAACTTGCAAGGGAAAGCTGCTAGTAAAACGTTTTAGCAACAGCATGAGGTATGAGGTAACACACTAACTTAAATACACGTTTTCACACGAGATGCTTTTCACTACAACACCATTTCTCTCGTTAATCACATAAGGCGAAAGAGTTCTTAACATTCCTGGAGAACTCACACATATCCGAAGCAACGAAGACGAAAAAGACTATTGTGTTTGGCACTTAATGAAGAAAGCATTCTTTTTCACATTATCATTAGACCCGAGGAGGAGTGCTTTAGTTTTCCGAAGATAAAAAGATTAAATTAAAAAAAAAGATGAATAGAGCGTCTGCCATGTGAGCGGAAGATCCCGGGTTAGAGTCCCGGTCGGGGCACACATTTTCAGCTGTCCCCATTGATTTATATCAACAACACTTGTCGTCAGCTAAGGATTTCGATTTAATTATCATTTCATTCTAGAGAGGCTGCATGGTCATCCACAGTATATGTTCTTTTGGGAGCAGATACTATATTCCTATATATAGTTAAAGGCTACCCGGCCATTGACCTTCTTCTGTGCTAATGCACACGCTTTGCCGAAGCTCTTACGGGACTCGTCAGCTTAGTCTGGCGCGAGTAATGAGTGGATGGGCAAATATCTATTGGGAACACTACGAATGTAGGTTGTGTATAGTTGGAAATGTGGGTCTCACAGGAAGCGTGCATTCGCACTATTCTCTGTGCCCTCGGTGGAGTGAGAACCATCAGGGTATTTAATGTGCCACCTGAGTGTCCTAATGAGCTCATTGCACGTTCTCTATCTCTGTATGGCGTTGTTTTGTCGGTTACCAATGAAAAACGGTCAAGTGCACATCGGTACCAAGTTAACAGCGGCGTGAGAAGTGTACGTATAGACTTAAAAAAGCATATACCTTCGTATGCTGCCATTGGCGGCTGTCGCGGGCAGGTAACTTACACTGGTCAACCTCCTACCTGTTTGATTTGCCATTCAACAGAACATCTGCGGATGAACTGCACACGTCGATGTCCAGTTCATCTTGTGCGGGAACGTCCTGCAGACGGTAGTGAAGGTCTTGTTCCATTATTGAGTGAGGTAGTCGCGGGGACTGTACCGCAACCCCGGCAGCCTGTACACCTTAACGAAGCGGCAGTGCCAGTACTGGTGGAAAACAGTGACACAGACATTTCCGGTAGGACGGACGGCACTTCGGCCCTGTCATCCACGCCGGAACAGTTACCGCTGGATACCGACGCTGCACCATCCTCTTCTAAAACTCAGCCATGTGAGATGCAGGAGCAGGTGCAGATCAGTTTGCCTGAACCACCCCTATCGACAACGACTGCAGCAGAAACGAAGAAAGGACGTAGAAGAAGAAGTAAAGCTAATAGCGGCAAAGAGAAAAAGTCGAATGCTTTGATAACCGTACCCATGTCAGAAAGTGACGGCGAGACCGAACCTCAGTCTTCTTGCTCAGTGCGCTGCGAGAACACCGCGAGGCAAGAATGTATTCGTGAACAAACCAAACATCTGAAGGCACTGCTGAGCACCGAGAGGGAACAGAGCGCTGTACCAGCTAAGAGGAAGAGCGAGCAGAGCAGCGAGCAGCTGCCGCAGCGCTCCCGCAGGAACTCGCTGACGTCAGTCGCAGCCTCGAGGGATGGCCAGCCGGATGCGACCACGTTGACAGACTCAGCCGGCGGTGGCGGGCAGGGCAGCGAGCGCACCGCACGGCACCCCGACAGCAATGAGCCGTTGCCAGCAGGACGAGGAGATGCAGCAGTAGGGGCTCCCGCGCGTGACTATCGCACTGCGACTCTCTGCCACTCCCTGACACGTTATTGCTCTGACGTATCGCCTCATACTCCAGTCGTCACAAAACGAACCTGGTTTTAAGCTGTCGAGAAGGATGATCCTAACAATCAGAACTCATCGCCCTATGTGCCTTTATATGCGATAGCCAAACCTACAATATTACCACACTTAACATCAACAGGATCCAAAGTACGGTGAAACTCCGTTCGCTAACTGATTTCTTCTATGGTACCAGCGTTGACATTACCCTGCAGCAGGAGGTAGTCACAGTCCTAGAAGTGCCCGGATATGTACTTATTGATAACGTCAATATGCAGGATGCTGTTGGCACTGTCATACTTTTGCGCGACGTTACACCCTATACGGACGTACAATGGCTGCCTAGTGGTCGTGACATTTCTCTTCGAATGAATGGTGTGCAGATTGTTAACGAATACGCCCCCTCAGGTAGCAATCATAAGAGAGAACGTTCAACTTTTTGTAAAAGCGAGGTTCCCATGCTCCTTAGCGCATATCGTGTACATCACATTCTTGGTAGTGACTTCAATTGTGTGCTTAACGACAGAGACCAAACTTCTAACACGAACAGATGTGTAGAACAGTCATTCTGCCAGTCGGCTGGATAGGATCTATGTGTCCGATGCCCTCCAGCGTCACACTGTGAACTGTGACATAGCTCCTGTCAACATCTCTGATCATTGCGCATATCAGTGTTACCTTAACCTACAACGTCAGCAAATCTACCGCGGTAAAGGCTACTGGAAATTGAATGTCAACCTTCTGCAGGATGCCCAACTTGAGGAGGAGGTGAACATAATGTGGCAACAGCTCCAGCGTCACCGACGTCGTTACGCTTGCGTTCTACAGTGGTGGATTCAGTGTGCCAAGCCCAAATTACGCCTCACCGTCATGACATATGCTTGACAAAAAAGCTTTTGGCAGAAACAGACTATGGAATTTTATTATCGCTATTTGAGGGAACTGCACAGTCACACTACCAATCCTTTTCGCGATATCGATGTCAAGATCAAACGATGTAAAGCGAGAATCACGGCGATCCAACGCAAACGATTGGAAGGAATCATCGTGCGAGCCCTCCCAAAAGACGATGCCCCCCTGGAACGGACCTCTCTGTACCACATTATGATAACGACGAAATGATGTAAAGCCATGTTGATTGAAGCCCTTGTTGATGACGCCGAGAATGCCATCACGAAGCAACGTGACATCATCTCGCACGTCTACGACTATTATAGTCAACTTTACAAGAAGAAACCAATTGATGAACACTTGTGCGACAATTTTCTGACTACCTTGAGCTGCCGCTTGTCACACGAGGATAATGCACATCTGGAATCTGTTTTCACGGAGGTCGAAATCGTACTAGCGGTCCACAGTGCAAAGAAACGGAAATCACCAGGACCCGACGGCCTCAGCGCTGAGTTTTACCATCGCTACTGGAACATCATTGGCCCGACACTCCTCGAGATAGCGAATAAAATCTGGCACCTGGAAGTAATAGCCAAGGCATTCACGGAAGGTATCATCCTGCCCTTACCGAAAAAAGGTAACAGCATGAAGGTAGGAAACGTGACCTATCACACTCCTGAACGCCGATTTCAAAATCATTACCAGATCAATTAAGCTTCAGATGCAAACCGTTATGCACTAGGATTTAGATAGTTACCAATACAGTGCCGTGCAAGGCCGAAGTGCAATCTCAGCTGCTTGTGATTTGAGGGACATCATCTGTTCATATGCTGAAACCAAAGAAAATGGCGCTCTGATCTTTCTAGATTTTGAGAAGGCATATGATCGTGTATGTCATGACTTCCTCTTTAAAAGCATGGAAAAACAAGGTTTTGGACCTCATCTCATAGAATTAATTAGCAGACTTACAACAAACGTCTCTTCCAGGATTGTCATTAATGGCCATTTTACAAAAGAAGTTTCCATTGGGCAATCCATCCGACGACTGCTACAGTCGCAGATTTGAATCCTGCCTCGGGCATGGATGGTTGTGATGTCCTTAGGTTAGTTAGGTTTAAGTAGTTCTAAGTTCTAGGGGACTGATGACCTCAGATGTTAAGTCCCATAGTGCTCAGAGCCATTTGAACCATTTTTTTGAATCCATCCGACAAGGATGTCCTCTGTCAATGATTTTGCAGTACAGCCGCTACTGCACAATTTAGTGCACTGTGGGATTGGGCTTAGCATCGATTCTGTTACTATCCCATGCATTGCGTATGCTGAGATATATGCATAGCTGTTTCATCGTCACAACTACTTATGTCAGCAGAAATTCTTTTACAAGCATTCACGTTTCTTTCAGGAGCAATATTAAATAGAACTACAACCACAGCTTTGCCCATCGGAGGTGGTATCGGAGATATATCCCATGTTACGTGGTGCAATGTAAAGGATTTTCATGAAACCCTCGGCGTAACCTTTGAGCCCAACCCAGACAAATTCCTGACGAAGAACTGGCCACAAATGCTTAATAAATTACGTGCTGCTTTGATACTCAACTCTGACCGTGATTTGAACATACCACAGAAAGTTAAGACCATAGGGATCGCCATTACAAGCAAGATGAATTATTTGGCGCAAATTCTTCCTGTATCCGACCATCTAGCGAAGAGTATACAACAAGCACTATGCTGGTTTCTTTTTAGAGGGCACATTTTTAAAGTTCAGTTTGATACATTAACTTTACCTGTGTCCAAAGGTGGCCTTAAACTCATTAAGGTACACAAAAAATGTGTCACCCTACCCCTAAATCGCATCAGGAAGGAAGTTCGTACCCGGAGGACCAGTATCATCACAAACCTCATCCAGCGATGGGAGCCTCATAGCCTTGACTCACACGTTGATATCACCGGCATTCCGTTTTATTACCGACATGTGCGACTGTGCAACATGGAACTGAGCTACATCCGATACAACATCGTCGATACCGGCAGTATGACCAACAGGAAACTTCATAGCCTTCTCATGACAACAAATCACAGGAATCGTCTCGAAGACAAATATCCACCTATAACAAAGAGTATAGTATGGCGGAATGTGCATAGAAACACGTTACCGTCACGCGTCATATCCGACTGTTATCTCACAGTCAACGATCAAGTAGCAACGAATGATAAACTACGTACGATAGATCTTCATCCGACGCCCAACTGTGACTCATGTGGGAGAGTCGATACACGAATTCATAGGCTCACTTGCGCACCTGTAGAAGAAATTACTACAATTCTTCTTCAAAGATTGTCGGAGATGACCGCACGACACCCAATAGTGTAGACCTTTTAGAGATATTCAGCCACAAATACTGAGGTATCCGCAAACAAAAAGCAACGCTGCAACGTGGATCATGGGCCATACAGCATCGTTCATTACGCAGAATAGGCATGCTACTTTCCTAGATTATTACTCTTACATCGAAACTGAACAGCTCAAAATAAACCAACATCATGACTACGGGAGATTATTTGAAAATATGCTACACATCATAATCAACGGTTAAATACTTCAAATCCAGTGTTCCAGATGGTAGAAGTTAACACCTATCCGTATAAGGAATCCTAGTTGCTTCCTGACAGTTTCGTTATCGTCGAAATTTACGATATTATTCCAAGCACTTACCACTGCAGAAGGCAGTTTTATTTTCCATTTAAATATTATTACATTTTCTTTCTCTGACAGAACAGGAGAGCAAATTTCCTTCAATAATGAAGTGATAGTCATTTGTGTCATATACGTTTTTCTGTTTACCACTTTGGAAAGAAGAAATATCAATAAGAAATTTCATGTCATATTGCGCAACGGAGGGCTGCAAATAACACATACTTTTGTTAATTCTACTCACACCACAAATTGGAGAAAATGTTTATTTCTCCTTCCTCATCAGTGGAATTCCATCCATTTCCCTTTCGTTTTCAAACAGAAAAAAAGGATGGATAGAGCGTCTGCCATGTAAGCAGGAGATCCCGGGTTCGAGTCCCCATTGATGTATATCAACAACACCTGTCGACAGCTAAGGATTTCGATTTAATTATGATTTCATTTTTGAGAAGTTGCACGGTCATCAATGGCATCTGTACTTTCGGGAGCCATTGACCTTCTTCTGTGCGAATGCGTACGCTTTGCCGAAACTCTTACGGGACTCAACAGCTCAGTCTGGCGCAAGCAATGAGTGGATGGGCAAATATCTATTAGGAACACTACGAATGTGGGTTGTGGACAGTTGGAAATGTGGGTCTCACGGGAAGCATGCAAGGGATAAGTCCCTGCAGTCTCACTATCCGCTGTGCCCTCGGTGATTTAATTATCATTTCAAAATGAAGACAGTGTTAGGCTTTATCTCTTTCACTGAAAGCTCTGTACGTTACACCATCTACTGCATCTAATATTTTCTGCAGTAATTGGTACTGGCGTTGAAAGAGTGTTTTAAGGAAAACGAAAAGGTACTTGAAACGGACTCCGCCTATGTGCGTTAACAGAGCCATGAGGACATTTGTCTTACCACAGTTGGAAGGACCTACAATTATCGCTCGTATGCTGTCAGGAAGGAGTGCTCCATTCTTCTTTTTCTTTTTTCTGCTCTTCTGGTCTTCGTCATCGTAACAGGACCAGTCATCTACAACAAAGTCCTAGCGCAATCACCCTAGCAATTGAACTACAACGGCTACACGATAGAATCAACTCCAAGTCGTATATTTCAAGGGAAGAGTGTCACATACATTAACGAACATAAACCCGTACTAACTTGTGTGACACTTTGTCTAGAGAAATAAAAACACAAAAACCAATTTAAGATTGTAAATATATTTATTTATTCACCATCTACAACTATCGTCAGCATCCAAAAAATACCTTGTTTCTTCTTTAATCGCTGCAGCAGCGGTACAGTATTTGGAAAATAGCCGCTTCTTGCAATCTGAAATTCAGCACGTATATCTCGTAATGTTATCGGCGCATTGCGATAGTCTGGTATTCCATCAGTACATTTGAGTTCAACATTTTCAACGCCTATTCGAAGAATAGCAAAAGACTTAGGCACTGCAGTTATACAGATACTAAAACAACGATCTATATCTTCTGTGTGAATGCTGCATGTGCGAAGCCAGTTAATGATGTCACTGTATACTACTTGAACATATGGACGCCATCTATTTAGTGTTTCTATCGTAATAGTTACCACCATGTCTAGGTTGAACAAGTTATCAACAGTCGAGTGCTGCATCAAAATACTGTGACCCTGAACACTTTTAATTCTTAGTGTAGCATCGTCATACATTGATAGAATACTCAGTTAGACTGCCGCAGTACATGTCCTGGTAGGAATGGGATGCAGCATATTCGGTAGTCATATGCTTCTTGATGTATGTATTTACGCGACAGATTTAATCCCACTTATAGTCTGAAAACCGCACTTTCATATTTTTCGGCATATTTTCGAGCACTAACGCAGCTGACAGGATACCGTCTTGTGAATCTTCAAGTGCTGGATGAAGACGTTTTGAGCCACTGACTGTTAACACATAGCATGAGTCGAATAGTAAAGGTTGCGGTCCACTGGGGGTCGATATCTTCGCATCCACATCAGCACGGTTAGCCAGATGTTCGTGAACTGATGGTTGTATGTCTCTTGTACGATGATTAAAGGACGGCGCGTGAAGGAGTCCTGTACTGTGAAGCCACCTCAAGCACAGTCTCTGGCACTGAAATTAGCACCTCTCTATCCTGCTCCAGCATGCTGAGAAGCTGTACTACAGGATCCTGCGTCGAAGAGTCCTAGACCACCACGTGGACAGAACCTGACAGGTTGGACGTTGCTGATACTGACGTCACGGATGCAGCTACCGGCCAAAGAAGAATATTCATAAGCATTATATGCTGCTGCTACAGAAATAATAATAATAACAATATTAAGAAATAGATACTTACTTTTCTGCTGCTTCCTCTTCCTATTCTGCTGCTGCTGCTGCTGCTGCGGTGACTGACGCTTCATCTTCACTGACTGACTGATCAGGACAGAGATCGAGCACCTGCTGAGTCCTCCTTATATACCATCCTCCTATGTCATCATGAAGCCATATTCCTATTGGCTGAATCGCATGATCACGTGACCTATCGAAGTGCGAGCTCGTGAGCTAGATCCGTTCTTTGGTCTGCTGGATTGGAGGCAGTCGTCTCTTGTGGGTTGGGAGTTTATATGGTGCTTTTAGAAAAGGAAGGCAGTTCCAACAGTAGCAGATGTTTCCGTGATTTGGGTAATGCATCTTTAAAGCATCTGGTTGCAAAGGATTTATTTCCATGACCGTATTCTTCCTCTTCATATGTTCGACCATTATTGCGCACTTCCATTCTACATATAAATAATAATAATAAATGGCATCCGTCCAACCTTAAGGGATGATGGTGTAGCATGCTTGGTTCAGAGTCTGCAGCGTCTGCTGTAGCTAAAAAGTCCCACTCGAGAGTGGCAGTCCCTACTGCAGTTTGGACATGTGAAATTTGAGGGACTTCGAACAGATGCCGCTCTGTCTCTTCGCTTTGTCCTCTTCCTGATTTGTTCCTGTCTGTGTTCGTGCTCTGAGAGCTTGACACCGTTGCGCACAGTTACTCGCCACTTGACACGGTCATCTGCAATGCTTTCCCAGCGACTTGGATTGATTCTGGTCTTGGTCAGGTCTCTCTTGCAGACATCTCTTGAAACGAAGATGCGGTCGTCTCACTGGCCTCACACCTTCCTGAAGTTCGCCGTACAGCAGCTGTTTCGGTATCCGTTCACGATCAATGCGCCCGACGTGTCCCAACCATCTTAGACGATGACTCAGGAGTGCAAAGATGCTGGTTGTGCTTGCACAATGAAAGACTACGGTGTTGGGTACTCTATCTCTCCAAGAGATCTGACGGATCTTCCGAAGACAGCGGAGATGGAAGCTGTTGAGTCGAGATTCTTGCCCAGATAGAGTTGTCCATGTCTCACAACTATAGAGAAGGGTGCTGATAATACAAGCGTTGTAGACTTTTCATTTAGTTTTTGTGGTAAGCAGTCCATTGTTCCATACTCTGTTTTCCAATCTAGCCATGACAGATGATGCCTTTGCGATTCTGTTAGTAAGTTCAGTGTCCATGGACAAATTGCTACATATTGTGGATCCCAAGTAGGTAAAGTCATCAACTATCCGGAGAGGATTGCCATCAATGCTAATGGATGGAAGGTTGGTAGTGCTCTGCTCCATGGTCTTAGTCTTTTGAAGGCTGATGAGTAGATCAAACTTTTCACAGACATTTGATAATTTGTTGATTATATACTGCAGCTCATCTTCTGTGTTCGCTACTAGAGCTGCATCGTTCACATATAATAACTCATGGATAACAACTGTATTTACTTTGGTCTTGGCCTTGAGGCGAGCAATGTTGGAAAGATTTTCATCAGACCTCGCATGTAGATACACTCCCTCCTCACAGTCTTCAAAGGCAAATAGGGAATGCTTCTGATGTTTTACCGTTGAAGCAAATTGTTGCTTGTGTTTTCTCGTGGACAGAGACATTATCTGCAGTAGTTTAGGTGGGCATCCAATCTTCTAAAAAATGGCTCTGAGCCCTATGGGACTTAACTACTGTGGTCATCAGTCCCCTAGAACTTAGAACTACTTAAACCTAACTAACCTAAGGACATCACACACATCCATGCCCGAGGCAGGATTCGAACCTGTGACTGTAGCGGTCACGCGGTTCCAGACTGTAGCGCCTATAACTGCACGGCAACTCTGGCTGGCATCCATCCAATCTTCTGCAAGAGTTTGAAAAGCCCATTTCTGCTCACTAAATCAAACGCTTTAACAAGGTCAATGAAAGCAATATAAAGTGGCCTCTTCTGCTCATGACATTTCTCTTGTAGCTGTCTTAAGGAGAAGATCATATCTACAGTTGATCGGCCGGGCCTGAAGCCACATTGAGATTCTGGGTAGATTCTGGAAACTAAAATCTGTAATCGCATTAGGATGACTCTTGCATAAGATTTCCCAGCTACACTTGTAATGAAATGCCTCGGTAATTGTTACAGTCACTTCTGTTCCCTTTCTGTTTATATAGAGTAACTATCCTCGAATTCCGCATACTCATCGGGACATAACCTTCTTCCCAGCTGGTTGTGATAAGTGAATATAAATGTTTGAGACGAACAGACTTGTTATACTTAATAACCTCTGCAAGGATCCCATCTTCACCTGGGGCCTTTCCGTTAGCAAGAGAATCTATTTCTCTACTAAGTTCTTCCATAGTAGGCATTGCATCTAGTTCTTCCATAACTGGCATTTGTTTGATGGCGTCACATGCATCCTTGCTAACTTCATTCTCGACTGCATACAACTCGAGGTAGTGTTCAACCCAACGTTCCATTTGTTTGCCTTCATCAGTAATGACTTCACCTGTCTTGGGCTTCAGAGGAGCTGTTTTTCTGACAGTTGGTCCAATTGCTTTCTTAATACCATCGTACATTCCCTTAGCATTCCCAGAGTCGGCCGCTTTCTGTATACCTGCACATAAATTCAGCTAGTAGTTATTTGCGCATCTCCTGGATGTTTGCTGTGCCCTGTTCCTTGCTTTTCGTAGGTCATCTCGAGTTCTTTTATTTGGGTATCTTTTGTAAGTAAGCAGCGCTTTCCGTTTAGCCTCAGTGACTGGTTCCATTTCTTTCAAATTTTGCTCGTGCCAGTCCTTATTTCTTTTTCCTTTTATTCCATAGGCCAATACTGCTGAGTTGTAGATTGCACCCGAGAGTTTTACCCATTTCTTATCAACATTCCTTTCTGCTTGCACGTTTCCTGGGAAAGCACTTTCAAAATTACTTGCAAAATCCTGCTTTCTTTGTGTGTAATGAACATGATCTGTGTTGGTACGGGGATGACCTCTCGGTTTAGCGTGGTGACATTTCTTAGGAGTGAGCCTCAATGTGCACGCCACTAGGGCGCGGTCTGTGTTGCAATCAGCACTATGATAACTTCGTATCAGTAGCACATTTTTGAGACCAGTACGCCTAGCTATGACTAAGTCAAGTTGATGCCAGTGATGAGAGTGTGGGTGTCTCCAAGACATCTTGTGCTGATCCGTAAGCTGGAAATATGTGTTTGTGATACAGAGTCCATAAAAGCAGCAAACTTTAAGCAGTCTCTGGCCATTTTCATTCATTTTTCCCACCCCATGATGTCCCAGGCAATTCGGCCATATGTCGTTATCTGATCCAACTCTAGCATTAAAGTCCCCTAGAATATACAGTGTCTCGGTGCTAGGTACCTTGGCTATTCTGTCACTGAGTAAGTCATAAAACATATCCTCCTCTTCCATGCTGGATGATAAGGTAGGAGCGTACACATTTAGGATGCTGACAGTGCCACTTGAGGAGCATATTTTCAAATCAATAATTCGTTCTGTTCCACCGGATGGTGGCACAGTACAGTCCAGAAGGTCGTTTTTAACAGCAAATCCTACGTCATGAAGTCTTGGCTTGTCTTGAGACTTCCCCTGCCAGAAGAATGTGTAATTATCCTCCCTGATAGAGCCCACGTTTGGAAGCCGCGTCTCCTGCATTCAAACGGTGGAGCTCTCTCTCAATTACGGCAGTCTTACAGATGAAATCAACCTCTTGGGCATAGTCAATGTACCTTGGACACATGGTCCTAACATTCCAGGTGGCAATACGAAATAGTGATTTCTTTATTATTTCATTTTTGTTGTTGGTAGGTCTACTATATCAACCCGCTTGTCGAAGATTACTTCTAAGCTTCACACACCCCGTGAAGCAAGCGGATAGTGGCGGGAGAGCACCTTATTGGCTGGGGGCTGCCCAGCTTAAGGCGGGCGGTAGCTGTCCATTGAGATGCAATGATCTCTCCCACCATTGGAAGTGGCCCCTGGCACTCGAGTCTTACGCCAATCAGACAGAGCTTATAACCGGTAACTGCCTCTTCCCGTGTTGTGCCGAAGTCCTTGGACGTCGCTGAAGTGTCCTCTCCAAGATGCTACAGGCCTGAGCGATAAATATGAAGACACGTGAGTTGCCCAATCATCACGGTCTCCCTCTCAACCTAAATGATAATATCCAGAGGAAAGGCAAGCCAATAGGTCTGGTATCACTTCGGTTGTAGAAGATGCCGAAAGGGGACGTAGTACGCCTTCCAACCGCCTTTGGGGCCCCACTCCAGATTTTCTTTCAGCGTTTTCTCCCTTAGCCTTCATCCCTCCCGAGACCAACCACAAGGAGGCTATAAGTCAGTCCTCAGCTGTATGCTTACAAGCAACATAGCTTTTAAACTCATCCTGCTCAAACACCAATAGCTGATCGATAGAACACATTTGGCACTACCACAAGGATGGGGGTGAGCAGCTGCTCTTCAATGTTATATATATGGCATATACAAATATGTTCACACCAAAGCAAATTGACATCAACTGCACGTCTCTTGCATTTTGGGAAAGTGAATGCTTCATGATGAATATCTGGGCAGATTGTGCATGCGCATGAGTATGTGCTGGTAACGAGACCTATCCTGTCTCCATCCCACTGCTTTGTCGCAATCTGCTGAATAGAATTCTTGTACTTATTCGTCCTACACTCCTCCATTATCATACTCTTCCATACCTCATGTAGTGAACTGTGGCTACAGTCCTCCATCAAATGTCTACATGTAAGGCAGCTATTGAAAGCTGCTGTGTCCTGGTTTGAAAACGACAGCCAAGCAGAGACTGAATGTACTCCACCAATACGGGTTATCTGAGTGGAGAAAAAAAATTGCCACTATCTTGGGTAACGGTACTTGCATCATCAGCTGACGTCACAGTAACGCCCTCTGTTGCCGGTACTGGGTACCAGGTCTAGACCTCGGGTTGAATACACTGTTTGCCACCATTTTGGATAATGGTACTTGCGTCATCACCTGAAATCGTGGCCGCCATTTTGGACGACGCCGTCCTCTGATGGTGGCGCTGTGTACTAAGTCAGTTGGAGTCCAGACTTCATGGTGAACACACTGAATGGCCGTACTGCATGGAATTGTTTAAATAAAGACTTATGTCCAAGTCCTTTTCCCACGAAACCTTAGGAGGAGTTGGCGGTCAGGTGACTGAGGTTGGTCCAAGTGTCCTTTCTTTCACGCCTTTTTCTTCACTTAGTAGAAATATGCAAATTGACCTTTGTTTACCTTCAAAATTCGAACTTGGCGCCAGTTCATAGGAAGAAGTGCTGTCAGGTGAGTTAGGTTAGTAGAGGTAGTCCAAGTGAGCTGTCTTCCCACGATTTTCTTAGCTTAGTAGAGATAACAGTGGTATGATGCATTATCCTGTTGGAATTTGAACTTCCCATCGTTTTTCTGGGTTAGGGGTTAGGTTAGTGGAGGTGACCTTCTTCCCGCCAAAATCTGCCATCTTGAATGACGTCACAGTCGACACCTTAGATGATATCATGCGCTGTTGCCAAGTCTACATGCCGCCATTTTGGATGACGTCAATGCCACCTTCTTGGATACATGTAGCAACAATGCAGGGTGCACTCATATGAACGTTGCCCCGATACTTGTGGCCGAGTGGTTACACAACATTAATATCTCTGTTATTGAGTGGCCTGCACAGAATCCTATAGAACACCTTTGGTATGTTTTGGAACGCGAGGCGTCAGGGACCGACATTGATACCTCTCCTCAGTGCAGCACTCCGAGAAGAATGGGCTGCTATTCCTGAAGAAACCTTCCAGCACCTAACTGAACGTATGCCTGCAAGAGCAGAAGCTGTCATCAAGGCTAAGAGTGGGCGAACACCATATTGAATTCCAACATTACCAATGGAGGGTGCCACTAACTCGTAAGTCATTTTCAGCCTGGTCTCTGGGTACTTTTGATCACATAGTGTATATCTGTCAATTAGAACTCAAAATTTTCATTTATAATCATTGTCCTGATCCCGCTGAGTAAGCAGAGAATAGGAACGTTTTATTCAGTGGGCTGGAGAAGAATGCCTTCCTGCAGACTGGGAACTATGGTCAGTATGTTCTCCATACTTCCTGGCTGACAACAGAAATAGTTTCCAGGCTCTCGTAAAAGACGGCACACAATATTCCAACTTATGATTTCCTATGACTGATAATGACTAATAATTATTATTATCAACCTGCCACTCCACAAGTGGTCTGTGTAGCTGCAAGCCTCGTCCTGCAGAGGAGGTGTGCAATGGACAGGATCACATTTTGTTCATTTTGCTGCCTGCCTTTGCATCTACACCACAATATGCTGTGAAGGTGTAGCTATGTAGAGAGAGAGAGAGAGAGAGAGAGAGATAAAGATAGAGAGAGAGAGAGAGAGAGAGAGAGAGAGCGAGGGAGAGAGAGAGAGAGAGACAAACATATATACAGTGTAATTTTTTCCTCCATACACAAACTCTAGAGACCAAACAATGAGAGGATACAGAGCAGAAAAGGTCTAATGAACTTACATCCAAAAAGGCATGGTTATCAAGCTAGAGACCATTTATTCAATCAAACTTTGTTGCAGAAACTGAAGTCTAATACGTGCTGTACCATGCAGTCACAGATATAGTATGCATGGTTTCCTCCTAGAGGGTGGTACTGTTCCTCATGTGTCATACCCTAGCACCATCTCCTGCCATAGTAATTGGTAATGTTGTCTCCAATTCACTTCTCTTGATGATTAACCTTGTCGTGGATGTGATACTATGTTGTACACAATGGATCCATATTCGAATCAAGACTTTGCCAACATGTTGTTTACTTACGGAAAGACAAATGTCAGTAGGTGGCAGGCACCAAGGTTGTATCAGGAGACCCATCCCCACTGACATCAACCACATTCAATGTTAGGAACAGAATTTCGCTGTTTGTTTGAGACAGGGTCGTTTCAGGAAGCAGGAAATCATGAAGGACGTACCCAAAATGTTCAGACACCAGACTTTGAGGAAAATGTGCTTAACACTGTGGAAGGCGACTGTCGTGTCAGTACCAGGGAGTTAGCCTGCCAGATGACTGTGGAATATTCTCCATGACAATTGTTACTACCCTTATGTTTTTACAGTACTTACAGGGCTTACTACTGACAGACTTTCCACATCGGGAGCAGTTTTGTCACTAGTTTCTTAATCAAGCAACCGCGATTCTGGGATTTGTGTCACCCATTCTATTCATGGGTGACGCCATCTTTACACAGATTGGTATCTTCAACTTTTATAACAGTCATCTGTGGGATAGTATGCAGGACCCCTATGGTATGATGACAGCAGATCATTGGCATTAGTGTAGTCAGAATGTGTGGGCCCAGATAAATGGCGACTTTATCTTCTTTCCACATCGCCTAACAGGTCGGAACTACCAGCATTTCTGGTGGACAACACTGCCTCTTCTGCTGAAAGAAGTGCCACTGATAATTTGAAGGGTTATGTGGCTGCTACATGATGGCGCTCCAGTCCACTACGAAATTAATGTCTGGATGCAGCTCAATCGTGGCTTCTCTGGCCAATGTATCAGACGAGGGGGTCCAGTTGCATGGCCTGCTCATTCACTGGATCCCAATTTGAGCAACTTTTGGTTATGAGACCATCTCAAAAGTGTCGTATATGCAGAGCGCATTCCAGATGTGGAGATACTGGAGCAGTTTATTAATGCTGCCTTCAACGCTGTTTGGATGCAGCCTGTCTGATGTGAACATGTGAGCCAGAACATCCTACAGACTGTACATGCATTCATTGAGGCACATGGAAATCATTTTCAACACATACTGTAACTGTAACTGCATGGTATAGCATGTATTAGACTGCAGTCTCTGTAACAATGTATGACTGAACAAATGGTCTGTAGTAGGGAAACCAAGCATTTCCAGATACAGGTTTATTAGACACTTTTTGTTCTGTATCCTCTCATTGATGAATCCCTAGAGTTTGTACACAGTGGAAAAAATCACCTTATACATATATGATATATATAAAGATAACTACCAAAATTTTCTTGCCTCCGTGATGAAACCATATCCCTAAGTCATCAGGGACTCCCTCCACCCAGTCCGGCATTGGTAATTGGGTTCCATGGAATCGCAGATCCCACTCCATTTACTTCACCCACTTTGACATTTCATCAGCATGCACTCACTGGTCCAGATCCCCTAAAGAAGCTGTAACAACCACAACAACGACATGAAGACGAGTTGGAAACTTTTTTTTTCTACGAATGGGAATATACTACGAAATCCGATTTGATAAATGGACATGTACTTACATGACTGTTATGATAGGTTTATTAGGCGTGCTGTAATACACCCCTCGCCCTCCTCAGAATCACTACAACAGCAAGAACATTTCGATTTAAAGGCATGCACAGTGGGGGCGCAAATATATGAAATATAACAGTAAGAAACTTTTTTTAACGAGAATATGTACATACATGGTGGAATTTCCACTGGAGACTGCTCACACGACTTGATCTGCTTGCCTTTAAGCTCCAGCAACCAGTCAGTCTCATTGAGATCATGTACTGTAACAAGAAATGAGAATTGTAAATTTCTAGTAACATAAATATATACTACGAAATTTAAACTATAAATTATATACTTACACAGCTGATGTGCTGTTGGAATCGCAGCTGGATGCTGTTTCATGATCTGAGGGGGCTGCATTCCACCATCAACCAACCCTGATTCAGCCTCCAGCTCTCGAATTAATTCCTCCCGAATTTGGAGACTGAATCCTCTAACAACAACAAATAAACTTTTTGCAGCAAAAATATACTACGAAGTCTAAACATAAATTACGAAAAAGTACTAAGAAATCTGATCTCTCTCTCTCTCTCTCTCTCTCTCTCTCTCACTCACTCTCTCTCTCTCTCACACACACATGCACACATAAGCAGATAGGACAGCGAACTATCACTTAAGTGTAGGAATAGTAGCCTCTCACTGATCTGTTAGCGTACAGCTGCTGTGGAACTCTGTAAGTAGGCTGCTTAGGTTTTTATGTTGGTAACGCCACGTAGTGCTCCATATGAAAATCACTGACTCCGCTGTGTGAAGGCTGTGGTTGGTTTGCATTGTTGGAGTATATGCTATTGTAGTGTTGGGCAGTTGGCTGTTAACAGCGCGTAGTGTTGCACAGTTGGAGGTGAGTAGCCAGCAATGGTGGATGTGGGGAGAGAAATGGTGGAGTTTTGAGAACAGATGATCTGGAAGTGTGTCCATCAGAGACAGTAAATTAGTAAGACTGAATGTCATGAACTGATATATATATTATGACTTTTCACGACTATTAAAGTAAATACATTGTTTGTTCTCTATCAAAATCTTTCATTTAATAACTATGCCTATCAGTAGTTAGTGCCTTCAGTAGTTAGAATCTTTTATTTAGCTGGCAGTAGTGGTTCTAGCTTTATTGCAGTAGTTCGAATAATGGAGATTTATGTGAGGTAAGTGATTTGTAAAAGGTATAGGTTAATGTTAGTCAGGGAAATTCTTTTGTAGGGATTATAGAAAGTCAGACTGCGTTGTGCTAAAAATATTGTGTGTCAGTTTAAGCACAGTCATTCGGAATTTTTGTAAGGGGACGTTTCATATGTCGACCCTTAGCTGAGGATAAATTTTTTAAGTTTTTCATTATTTTATGTAGAAGAAAATACTAATAATTAAAAATTTTCAGTAATTATTCTATGTTGTGCATCATATGTGAGATTTTACATTTTGTAGTTTCTAGCTCAATAACTCATTGTTAAGGCAAATTCTGTATTTTATGAGTAACTTAGCTGATTTTGAAAAGTTCAGGATATTTGATTAACTTAACCGATTTTAAAACATTAACTAAACACATAATTTTTACAATAACTCAGCTAATTATAATAACCAACTCATTTTTAAATTTTCTACATAAAATAATGAAAAACTTGAAAAATTTATAAAAGTGAAAACTCTATGCTTATACACATTTATGAAACATTTTAAGAAAGATAGAAAAAGTAAATACTTAAAATTGTAATATACATTACTTCACTTATCTAATTTACTGACACTTTTTATTTTCTTACAATCACTTTGAAAATTTTTATAACTTCATTTGTTAACTAACACGTCTTTTATTTATTTACTTACATTCACAATGTGAACTTTTTAAAATAATGTACTTCTTTTATTAATATATTATCATTAATTTACTTATATCCACAATGTGATTTTTTACGATAACGTACTTATTTAACTAATATACTTTATTTACTTACATATCTTCACAGTGTCAATTTTTATAATTTAATGAACTTTCTTAACCAATACATTTTATTTATTTCCTTACCTACCTTAATAATGTGATTTTTTAAAAGTAATTTAATTGTGTATACTAATGCACTCTATTTATTTTCTTACTTTCACAATGTGATTTTTTAAAAACAGTCTACATTTGTTAAATAATACATGTTACTGTGTTTAAATCATGATGTAAATTAAATAACTAAGTTATCAGTTGGTTAATATAATTCGTTTAATTTTGTAAGAATTACATATTTAGTTAATGTCTGAAAATCGGTTAAGTTAATCAATTATCCTGAATTTTTAAAAAATCAGTTAAGGTACTTATAAAATACAGAATTTACTCTAACAATGAGCGATTGAGCTAGAATCGACAATATGTAAAATCTCACATATGATGCACATCATAGAATAAATACAGAAAATTGTTAATTATTAACATTTGCTTCTACATAAAATAATGAAAAACTTAAAAATTTATAAAACTGTTAACTCTATGCTTACATACATTTCTGAAACATTTTAAGAAAGATAGAAAAATAAAAACTGAAAATTTTAATATAATTTACATAAGTTAACTAATTTATTTTATTTATTTACTTACATTCACAATCTAAAATTTTTATAATGATGTACTTTTGCTTTAACTAAGACATTTTACTATCTTACATCCAATTTTTGTATATTTTTATACCTTACTTTTGTTAACCAATACAGTTTTTATTTATTTACTTACTCTAACAATGTATAACTTTTAAAATAATGTACTGGGTTAAGTAAAATATTTTTATTAATTTACTTATTTTCACAATGTGATTTTTTAAAACAATGTACTTTCTTGACTAATATATTTTATTTATTTACTTATCTTCACAATGTCATTTTTTTAAATAATACACTTTCTTAACTAATACATTATATTTAGTTATTAAGTTACCTTCACAATCTGATATTTTAAAAGTAATATTTGTTATGTTAACAAATACATTATATATATTTACTCACTTTCACCATGAGATTTTTTAAAAATAGTGGAATTTTTTTAAATAAAACTTGTTGTGTTTAAATCTGGTTGTGAATTAAGTAATTAATTTTTACTTCAATTGGTTATTATCATTAGTTTGGTTAATGTAAAAATTGTGTATTTAGTTATTGTTTTAAAATCGGTTAAGTTAATCAAATATACTGAATTTTTAAAAAATCAGTTAGGTTACTTATAAAATACAGAATCTATTTTAACAATGAGCTACTGACCCAGAATCTACAAAATGTAAAATCTCACAAATGATGCACAACATAGAATACTTACTGAAAATTTTTAATTATTAGCATTTGCTTCTACATATAATAATGAAAAACTTAAAACATTTATAAAAGTGTTAACTCCATGCTTAAATACATTTCAGAAAATTTTTAAGAAAGATGGAAAAAATTACAACTGGAAGTTTTTATATAATTTACTTTTGTTAATTAATTTATTTTTTTTTAATTACTTACATTCACAAAGTAAAATTTTTTAAAATAATGTTCTTTTGCTTTAACTAAGACATTTTATTAGGTTACATCCACTTTGATTATTTTTATAACGTACTTTTGTTAACTAATACATTATTTATTTATTTACTTACTTTCACAATTTAAAATTTTTAAAATAATGTAATTTATTTAGTATTGTTTGTTTATTATTATATTCATATTCACTAATATTTTTTAAGTATTTACTTACTATCATAATGTCAATTTTATAAATAATAGACTTTCTTAACTAATAAATTTTATTTAAATATTTACTTACCTTCCCAATGTGATTTTTTAAAAGTAATTGTCTTATGTTAATTAATACATTCTATTTATTTACTTACATTCAATATGTGACTTTTTAAAAATAATGTACTTTATCAATAACGAATGTTATTGTGTTTAAATCATGTTGTAAATTAAGTAATTAAGTAATAAGTCAGTTGGTTATTATTAGTTGAGTTTTGTAAATAAACTGAACTTAGTTAACATATTAAAATCGCTTAAGTTAAGCAAATATTTTAATAATGAGCTAGTGTGCTAGAATCTAGCGAATGTAAAATCTCACATTTGGTGCACAACATAGAATTCTTACTGAAATATATTAATTAATAACAATTGGTTCTACAGAAAATAATGAAAAACTTGAACAATTTATAAAAGTGATAACTTTATGCTTATATATATTTATGAAACATTTTAAACAAGATAGAAAAAGAAATACTTAAAGTTGTTATATACATTACGTTAGTCATCTAATTTATTTTATTTATTTACCTACATTCACAAACGGAAATTATTAAATTAATGTATGTATGTTTTACTAATTCTTTTTATTTTCTTACAATCACTTTGAAAATTATTATAACTTACATTTGCTATCTAATTAATTTTTTATTTATTTACTTGCTTTACACTGAAAGTTTTTATTAATTTACTTATGTCCACAATGTGATTTTTAAGAAAATGTACTTATTTAACTAATATATTTTATTGTATTATTTACTTACATTCACAATCTACAATTTCTAAAATAATGTACTTTTATTTTAACTAATACATTTAGTTAATTTACAATCACTTTGTAAATTTTTATAACTTACTTTTGTTAACTAATACATTTTTTATTTGTTTACTTACTTTCACAATACAAAATTTTTAAAATAATGTAGTTTCTTAACTTCTACATTTTATTTATTTATTTGACTTCACAACGTAATTTTTATAAATGACATGCTCTCTGAACTAATACATTTTATTTATTAATTTACTTATGTTTACAATGTTATTTTTTTTTCTTAATTCATTTTCATAACTTAATTAATTTTATATCATAATTAATTTTTATAACTTAATTAATCAATTTTCAACACAATGTAAACACAATAACAGGTATATTTTAACAAAAGCATATTATTTTAAGAAATCACAATGTTAACATAAGTAATAAATTTTTTTTCTGAAAGTTAGTAAAAAAATAAATAGTGAATTAGTTAACAAAAGTAAATTATAAAAGTCACTTTGTAAGTGATCACAATAGAATAAAATGTGTTAGTTAAAGCAAAAGCACTTTTTTAAAAATTGTTATGTTAGTGTACGTAAATAAATAATATAAATTAGTTAACAAAAGGAAATGATATTAAAATTGTCAGTTTCGATTTTTTCTTGTTAAAATGTTTCATAATTGTTTTTATATGGTATTAACACTTCTATAAATTTTTAAGTTTTTCATTAATATATGTAGAAGCAAATGTTAAAAATTATAAAAAATTTCAGTAGTTATTCTATGTTTTGCATCATACATGAGATTTTACATATTGTAGATTATAGCTCATCAGCTCATTATTAAAATAAATTCTGTATTTTCTAATTGGATTTCTAAAATTTGAGGATATTTGATAAACTTAATCGATTTTAAAATGGTAACTAATTACATAATTTTTACAATAACTAAACTTATTATATATATTCATAAACTAATTACTTAATTTACAACATGATTTAAACACAATAACTTGTATTATTTAAAAATGTACACTTTTTTGAAAAAATCACATTGTGAAAGTAAGAAAATAAACAGAATATATTAGTTATCTTAAGTAAATGACTTTAAAATATCACAGTGAGAAGGTAATTAAATTAATAACAATTATGTATTAGTTAAGAATGTCATTATATTTAAAAATAAACATAGTGAAGTTAGGTAAATAAATAAAATATATTAGTTACCAAAGTGTATTATTTTCAAAATCGCATTGTGGACATAAGTAAGTAAATAAAAATATGTTAATTAATAAAGTACAGAATTTTAAACATTTTTGATTGTACATGTAAGTAAATAAATAAAATAAATTAATTAACAATGTTAATTATATTTAAATTTCAGTTTTCTTCTATCTTTCTTAAAATGTTTCATTAATGTATATAAGCATGGAGTTAACACTCTTATAAATTTTGTACGTTTTTCAATAATTTTAGTAGAAGTAATAGTTATGAAAAAATTGTCAGTATGGATTGATGTGCATCATATGTGGGATATTATATTTTGAAGATTCTAGCTTACCAGCTTAATATTAAAATAAATTCTATCTCTTAAAAGTAGCTTAACTGGTTTTTTAAAGATGCAGTATATTTGATTAAGTTAAACAATGTTGAAATGTCGATTAAACACATATTTATACATTTACTCAACGAATTATAATAACCATCAGATTTATAACTTAATTACTTTCTTTAGAACATGATTTTAACACAATAACATGTATAATTTAAGAAAAGTATAATATTTTTAAAAAATCACATTGTGTAGGTAAGTAAATAAATATTATGTACTAGTTAACACAAGTAATTTACTTTTAAAAATGGCATTGTGAAGGCAAGTAAATAAATATACAAAATGTATTAGGTAAGAAAGTACACTAATTTAAAAAAACACAATTAAATGAAACATATTAGTTAAGTAAGTACAATATTATAATAACCAATAATTACAAAATTGTAATAACCAACATATTTATAAGGTAATACCTTAGTTTACAAAACTCTTATTAGTTTTTTAAATTTTTCATGAATTTATGTAGCAGCAAATGTTAAAAATTTAAAATTTTTCAGTAAGTATTCTATGTTGTGCATCATATGTGGGATTTTACATTAGGTAGATTCTAGCTCAGTGGCTAGTTATTCAAATAAATTCTGTATTTTATAAGTAACTTCTCTGATTCATTTAAAGATTCAGTATATTTGACTAACTTAAGCGATTTTAAAAAGTTAACTAAATTCAGAATTACTTCAAAATTAAACGAATTAAATTAACCAACCGATTTAGAACTAAATTACATAATTTACAACATGTTCTAAACACAATAACATGTATAATTTAACAAAAGGGCACTAGTTTTTAAAAACTAGTTTTAGTTAACGTAAGTAAACTACTTTTAAAAAATCACATTATAAAGGTAAGTAATTAAATAAATGAAATGTGTAAGTTAAGAAAGGGAATAATTTTTAAAATATGAAATTGTGAGCTTAAGTAAAAAATAATAAATATTAGTTAAGAAAGTACATAATCTGAAATAATTACATTGTGGACATAAGAAAAATAATGATAATATGTTAATTAAAGGTACATAGTTTTCAAAATTTTACTTTTTTAATGTATTTATAAACAAAAGTACACTGTCAAAACAATCTATTTGTTAAGGTAAGTAAATTAATAACTACAAAGTATTAGTTAAGAAAATACATTACTAAAACTTTGACAATTTAGAGTTAAGTAAATAAATAGTATATATTAGTTAAGAAAGTGCATTATTTTAAAAAATCACATTTTGAACAGAAGTAAATTACTGAAAACGTATTAATTAACAAAGCACATTATTTTAAAAATTTTACATTGTGAATGATGAATGTGTTAGTTAATAAGAGTAAGTTATAAAAATTTACAGTGAATCTTAGAAAATTAAATGAATTAGTTAAAATATAATTTCATTTTTTTATAAATTTTACATTGTGTATCTAAGAAAATACATAACCTAAATTAGGTAACAAAAGTAAATCATAGTTAAATTTTCAGTTATTATTTTTTCTTTCTTTCCTAAAATGTTTCAGAAATGTATATAACCATGTAGGTAACTTTTATACAAAATTTGTTGTTTTTCAATATTTATGTAGAACCAAATGGTAATAATTAAAAATTTTCAGTAAGTATTCTATGTTGTGCATCATATGTGAGATTTAACATTTTGTATATTATTGCACACTAGCTCATCATTAAAATAAATTTTGTATTTAATATGTAACTCATATGATTTTCATATATTTAGGATACTTGATTAAATTAATCGATTTCTCACTAAATACTTTTTATAATAACATAACTAATTATGATAACCAACTGATTTATAACTTAAATATTTAATTTACAACACTATATAAACACAATAACATGCATACTTTAACAAAAGTACACTATTTTAAAAAAATACATTGTGAAGGTAAGTAAATAAATAGAAATTAATAGTTAACACAAGTAAATTACCTTTAAATTATAGCATTTAGAAGGTAAGTAAATAAATAAATTAAATGTATTAGTTAGGAAAGTTCATTATTTCTAAAATTGACATATTTATAAAATATTACATTGTGAAAAAAATGGTTTGAATGGCTCTGAGCACTATGGGACTTAACATCTGTGGTCATCAGTCCCCTAGATCTACTTAAACCAAACTAACCTAAGAACAACACACACGTCAATGCCCAACGCAGGATTCGAACCTGCAACCACAGTGGTCGCGGGGTTCAGGACTGAAGCACCTAGAACCGCTCGGCCACCACGGCTGGCTACATTGTGAAGTTAAGTAAATAAATAAAATATATTATCAAAGTACATTATTTGAAAAATTTTACATTGTGAATGAAAGTAGATAAAAAAATGTATTAGTTAACAAAAGTAAGTTTTAAAAATTTACAAAGTGATTGTAAGATAATAAAATGTATTAGATAAAACAAAAATATATTATTTTAAAAATCTTAGATTGTGAATGTAATTAGATAAAAAAATATGTTAACAAAGGTTAATTATATTAAAATTTTCAGTTTTTAATTTGTCTACCTTTCTTAAATTGTTTCAGATATGTATATAAGCATGGAGGTAACACTTTTGTAAAACTTTTTAGTTTTTAGTTATTTTATGTAGAAGCAAATGTTAATAATTAAAAATTTTCAGTAAGTATTCTATGTTTTGCATTATATATAAGATTTTACGGTTTCTAGATTCTAGCTCACTAGCTCATTATTAAAATGAATTCTGTATTTTATAAGTGAATTAAATCAATATTTTGAGATTCAGGATATTTGATTAACTTAACCGATTTTAAAATGTTAACTAAAAACATAATTTTTACAAAATTCAACAAATTTTAATAACAAACATATTTATAACACTTTTATAATTTTGTATGGTTTTTCATTAATTTATGTAGAAGCAAATTTTAATAATTAAAAATTTTCAGTTACTAATCATTGTTGTGCATCATATGTGAGATACTTTTTACCATACATGATTATGTAAGCAAATGTATCATTTGGAATGAAATCATTAAAAGTTGCACAAAAAAGTTTAATATTTGTTTTTCGGGTAGTTATAACATTGTTTCTACATATCATATTTATTACATAAAATGGGTGATTAGTTATAAAACTAAATGGAGTAATATCAATATCAGATTTTAGTAAAGTAATTCTTTTAAAATATAGAAATGCATCATATACCTTTACAAAATTATTTGGTGGATTCCACAATTCTAGAGGAAAAACTTAATTTTTTCTATTTTTGAAATAAATATTCTGTACTTTAACATGATCAAATAGTGATGAATCAACTAATTGACTATTTTTACGATTAGTCTCAAATACAACAGAAACAAAATATCACATATGAAATTCTGTAGAGTTATAGCAGTTAATTATTTCTAGTTCTAAATTGTTTTTAACATATAATCCAGCAACTTGTTCTGTTTCAAGTTCATAAAAAGAATTAGGAATGTTAGGATTTTTAAAAACATAATCACATTGTTCAAGTTCATCATTGGTTCATATTTAACAACAAATACACGAAATTCCATAGATTCTATAACTATCTCTAGAAAATGATCTATGTGTAAAAACTACAGTTAGGTTTCTTTCAAAAATAATTTCTTTATAAACTTTAAAACATCCACCAAATATTGACATTGGATAAAGTGCTTTTTTTTTAATATTTATTTTTCTTGTATTAAGAATATGTCCTACACTTACTTTGTCAGAAACAAATAAAGTTATATTTAGAAAAACTGTTAATGAACTAGAAGGATGTCCAATTCTAGATATTATTTTATTTAATTTTTTAATGTTGTAAAGTCAAGCAATTTAGTTACATAGTTATCAATTCATTTCTTGTTTGATGTTCCATTATAAGTTAGTTAATCTCTACCATCATTTCTAATAATACTAAACTTGATATGTAACTGTGCATGATTTGGATGAAGCCAACCATCACCAGTATTTATTTCAATTTCTGTATCACTGTTAGGAACATTTTTAGTTTTTGCATTAACAGAATTATAGAAATGGATAACTTTCAATTTTATTCATGATCATTAAAGAAGAAATTTATTAAGATATTGAGATATTTCTAAAATATCTGTTACAGTAGCACCATTAACGTCAACTAAATCATCATTTTCATCAGTTATAGTAACTTCTAAACCTTGAATTGTATTAAAAATAGTAACATTTATAGGATAATTTGGTTCATAAATTATTATCCACCAAACTCTGGATTATGATTAAATGAAGCAACAATATATTATGTTTTATATACATTCTATCAGCAAGATTAAAATTTATATATGTTAATTCAAAAGGAATTATTTTAAGTACATTTTTACCTACAACTTCTTCATTAGCTTGCACAATTTGATTATTAAAACCAAGTAAACTTCCAATACTATCTGCTATATCCATATACAATTTTACATCACTTTCAATAACAATTCTGTTTAAAATTATCTGTTTTAATGTGTATATTAGATTTTTCAAATGTATAACTATTTGAATATTTTTCAAACTATATTGACCCACAGGAAATTCTATTGTTTCGCGATCACAATATATTTTTTTGTTTTTTATTGTAATATTTGGTGTTAAAAAGTTGAATAAAAACCAATAAAACGTTCTTATAATTATTAGAAAATGGAACAGTTAATCGTTTTCTAAGAATAGAAGATTTTTCACTAAGTTGAACATGCTACTGATTTAGTATTGAAAAATATTATTAAATTAATGGTAAAAGTTATTAATAAATGAAAAATTAATAAAAGAGAAATATTAATAAACGAAAAAATTATTAATAAATGAAGAAAATAAATTGGTAAGCACCAGCATTCCAGAATATAAGTTAAAACATACATGGTAACCTTTTACTAAATTCTATAAAATGTACAATAATTGGAGCAAGTGGTTGTGGAAAGACATTGTTAATGATTGATAAATATATTTTAATTTCAGGAGGGTTAAATAGGAAACCCTTAGTTAGAGTCAATTTCAATTATTAAAATATTTTTGATAAGATGACACAAATTTAAATCATATTTACCATGATATTGTTGGTGGAGACTGAAAGTTTTGTAACTTTAAAGAATTGTTTAGTAAATGTCGGAGTAATGAATTAGGTTTTTTAACAATAGATACATCTAGATAACAAATAAAGTTAAGTTTAGAAAAAGTAAATGATTCTTGCCAACATAAACGTTAAACGAAAACATTAACTTAAACATTATCTTTAACATTAAAGAAAAATATGAAACATAAACATAAGGTAAGCTTTGGAAAAAACAACCAAGAACAGAATATAAAAGATATAAAAAGGTAGATCAACCTGTCGATTCATTTGGTGGTAATATACCAAAACATTCAGATAACTATTTAGGAAATAATGAACTATACTTCAATACAGAAAGAATTCAAAATATTGATGAGGTAATATTAGGTCATTCATGTTTATTTGTTTTATAATTGCTTCGTGAATATTATAATTTTAATGATATTTTATATAAAATAAAAAAAATAAATGGACATATGTGGAAGTAAGATACATCTAACTAAACATACTGAAGAAGCACTTAATACACCTTCATTCAATAATGTAAGAATTGAAATAATTGAAAATAGTATTAAACAGCTTTAGTCATTAATAAATATAAAGATAACTAATACAATTAGACAATTTCAAAAAGGGATTCAATATTATGTTTAAAGTAACTATTGGTTATATTGGTTTTAACAAGAGAAGAATTATTAATGTTACAAAACTGGAATACACAATCATTTCAACACAATATAATAACTATGTTACCAATACACAATTGAAAAATTAATCAGATTCATCAAGATGACTCCAATATGTTGTTTACAAAAAACAAAATAGAAGAAGCTTTCTTCATACTATTTCTCAAAAACAGATTTAACACCATACTTACAACAGTTAAGTAATCGTAAAGAAAAAATATATGATAAACAAATATTTGAATTTGCCTTTATAATAGGTGGTGAACAAATATTGTACAATCTTGAATATATGTTTGTTTTTAGAAAAGTAATTGTTATTACTAAAAATATGAATAAATTATTAACATTTAATGATCTCAATATTTTTCTATGTATTGATGATGAACTTTATAAAGTAGCTTCTATTAATCAGTCATTATTAGTAGTAGATAAGACAATTTTTGTAACTATATTATTAAAATATTCTGTTAAAACCTTTCTAGTAGATTTAAAGTCAACTATATTTTGTGGAGTATTTTAAATTATATAAATTTTTTATCTATATAATATTTTATTTTATATAAATTTGTAATCTACATAAATTTTTCTATATAAATTTTTTATATGTAGTTGGAAAACAGTTCACATTTAGTTCTTAAAGATAAGTCACATTTATTGTTGAGATTGTGAAAAATTTGCAGAATAAAATAAACACATAGAGTGACAACTAAAAATGGCAGACAAACAATTCAAAGTATTTGTACAGTTTGTAAATCTAAAAAGAGAAAATTCATTAAAAAATTTTTGTGAATGGTGGAGGTTTAAAAAACATTTGCAAAAATATAATTAATGAATTACATAAATCATTTAGAAAGAATTTTAAAAGAAGAAATGTAGTTTCTTCAGGCATAGATGATTTATGGCAAGCTGATCTAGTTGAAATAGGGTCAGGTAATTTAAAATGATTTCTAAAAATAAATAAATGATAAAAATATTTACTAGCCATAATTGATGTTTTTCAAAATATGCAGTTGCTGTTCCTATTAAAGATAAAACAGCTAAAAATATATTTGATGCTTTTAAAAAATTTTAATAGTTAGAAAGCAAAATAATTTACAAACAAATAATGGTAAGGAATTATATAACAACGAATTTAAAAATTTAATGAAGAAATATAATATTGATCATTATTCAACTTTTTCAGAGTTAAAGCATCTGTTGTTGAGCGATTTAACAGAACACTTAAAGAAATAATATGGAAGATAGTTGCTTTACAAGGAAATTATAAAGGGTTAAATTTAGTTCAAAATTTAATTGATGATACAATAATACAAAACATTCTACCATAAACCAATAGAAGTCAGTGAAAAACTTTTAAAAATAAGTGACTTCATAAGGGTGACAAAGTTAGAATTAGTAAACTTCAAGGTCTTTTTGAAAATGGATATACAGCTAATTGGTGAACAGAAATATTTGAAATTGAGGACGTTATTAATTCTAAACTAATTAAATATAAGTTAAAAGATATAATAGAAATTTTTTATGAACAAGAACTACAGAAAACAAAAGCCAGACGTTTACTTAGTTGAAAAAGTTTGAAGAAAGAAAGGTAATCAAGTTTATTTTGAATGGTTATGTTTTGATAATTCAAATAACAGTTGGATAAAGAAAGCCAAAGTAATTTTATAAAGAATTAATTTCCTTTTTAGTTTAACAATCAATTAGTTTTGAAAAGAATACGTTTACTATTTAGTTTTGCAATCAATTAGTTTTTAAAGTATTAGTGTTTAAGAGAATTAGATCAGTATTTACGCTTACAATAAATGAATTTTAAATACGTATGATATATTTCCATCTAAATTTAACATATTTTGAGTTAATTATTTCATCTTTTACTTGAAATCTACTAGTGTAATATTTCCATCTTTTAGCATAATACTTTTATCTTTCATTTTATATCTATCATCTTTTATTTTAATTATTTCATTATTTATTTTATTGAATGTTTGTAGTTTTTGTATACAAATATCTTTGTGTTTTATTTGATCTTTGAAGAAGTTTCCATTTATATAGAAAAATTAGTAATTTTGTCTCCAATTCACTTCTCTTGCTGATTAACCTTGTAGTAGATGTGATACTATGTTGTACACAATGGTTCCATATTTGAATCAAGACTTTGCCAAGATGGTGTAGACTTATGGAAAGACTTATGGTGACAAGCACCAAGGTTGTATCAGGAGACCCATCGCCACTGAGATCAACCACATTCAATGTCTGTAACAGAATTTCGCCGTTTGTCTGAGACACGGTCGTTTCAGGAAGCAGGAAATCATGAAGGACGTACCTGAAATGTTCAGACACCAGACTTTGAGGAAAATATGCTTAACACTGTGGAAGGCGACTGTCGTGTCAGTACCAGGCAGTTGGCCTGCCAGATGATTGGAATATTCTCCATAACAATTGTTACTACCCTTATGTTTTTACAGTACTTACAGGGCTTACTACTGACAGACTTTCCACATTGGGAGCAGTTTTATCACTGGTTTCTTAATCAGGCAACCTCGATTCTGGGATTTGTGTCACCCATTCTATTCACGGGTGAGGTCATCTTTACACAGATTGGTATCTTCAACTTTCATAACCGTAATCTGTGGGGTAGTATGCAGAACCCCCATGGTATGATGATAGCAGATCATTGGCATTAATGTAGCCAGAATGTGTGGGCCTAGAAAAATGGCGACCATATCTTCTTTCCACATCACCTAACAGGTCGGAACTACCAGCATTTCTGGTGGACAACACTGCTTCTTCTGTTGAAAGAATTGCCACTGATAATTTGAAGGGTTATGTGGCTGCTACATGTACATCTACATCTACATTTATACCCCGCAAGCCACCCAAAGGTGTGTCGCGGAGGGTATATTACATGCCACTGTCATTACCTCCCTTTCCTGTTCCCATCACGTAAGGTTCGCAGGAAGAACGACTGTCTGAAAGCCTCCGTGTGCGCTCTAATCTCTCTAATTTTACATTCGTGATCTCCTCGGGAGGCATAAGTAGGGGGAAGCAATATATTCGATACCTCATCCAGAAACGCACCCTCTCGAAACCTGACGAGCAATCTACACCGCGATGCAGAGTGCCTCTCTTGCAGAGTCTGCCACTTGAGTTTATTAAACATCTCCGTAACGCTATCACGGTTACCAAATAACCCTGTGACGAAACGCGCCACTCTTCATTGGATCTTCTCTATCTCCTCCGTCAAACTGATCTGGTACGGATCCCACACTGATGAGCAATACTCAAGTATAGGTCGAACGAGAGTTTTGTAAGCCACCTCCTTTGTTGATGGACTACATTTTCTAAGCACTGTCCCAATGAATCTCAACCTGGTACCCGCCTTACCAACAATTAATTTTATATGATCATTCCACTTCAAATCGTTCTGCACGCATACTCCCAGATATTTTACAGAAGTAACTGCTACCAGTGTTTGTTTCACTATCATATAATCATACAATAAAGGATCCTTCTTTCTATGTATTCGCAATACATTACATTTGTCTATGTTAAGGGACAGTTGCCACTCCCTGCACCAAGTGCCTATCTGCCGCAGATCTTCCTGCATTTCGCTACAATTATCTAATGGTGCAACTACTCTGTATACTACAGCATCATCCACGAAAAGCCGCATGGAACTTCCGACACTATCTACTAGGTCATTTATATATATTGTGAAAAGCAATGGTCCCATAACACTCCCCTGTGGCACGCCAGAGGTTACTTTGTAAGTAGGCTGTTTAGGTTTTTTTATTGGTAACGCCACCTCTGTATGAAAATCACTGGCGGTGCTGTGGGCAGTCTGTGTCTGTGCATTGTTGTAATACTCGCCATTGTAGTGTTAGGCAGGTGGCTGTGAACAGCGTGTAGCGTTGGGCAGTTGGAGGTGAGCCGCCAGCAGTGGTGGATGTGGGGAGAGAGATGACGGAGTTTTGAAATTTGTCATGAACTGCTATATTTATATATGATGATATCAAGGTAAATACATTGTTTGTTCTCTATTAATATCTTTCATTTGCTAACTATCCCTATCAGTAGTTAGTGCCTTCCATAGTTCGAATCTCTTATTTAGCTGGCAGTAGTGGCGCTAGCTGTATTGCAGTAGCTTGAGCAGCGAAGATTTTTGTGAGGTAAGTGATTTGTGAAAGGTATAGTTTAATGTTAGTCAGGGCCATTCTTTTGTAGGGAATTTTGAGTCAGATTGCGTTGCGCTAAAAAAATATTGTGTGTCAGTTTAAGCACAGTCATGTAGAATTGTTCAAAGGGGACGTTTCAACTTTAATGTCTGTAGACGTCTCTCCATTGATAACAACATGCTGTGTTCTGTTTGCTAAAAACTCTTCAATCCAGCCACACAGCTGGTCTGATATTCCGTAGGCTCTTACTTTGTTTATCATGCGACAGTGTGGAACTGTATCGAACGCCTTCCAGAAGTCAAGAAAAATAGCATCTACCTGGGAGCCTGTATGTAATATTTTCTGGGTCTCATGAACAAATAAAGCGAGTTGGGTCTCACACGATCGCTGTTTCCGGAATCCATGTTGATTCCGACATAGTAGATTCTGGGTTTCCAGAAACGACATGATACTCGAGCAAAAAACGTGTTCTAAAATTCTACAACAGATCGACGTCAGAGATATAGGTCTATAGTTTTGCGCAACTGCTCGACGACCCTTCTTGAAGACTGGGATTACCTGTGCTCCTTTCCAATAATTTGGAACCCTCCGTTCCTCTAGAGACTTGCGGTACACGGTTGTTAGAAGGGGGGGTAAGTTCTTTCGCGTACTCTGTGTAGAATCGAATTGGTATCCCGTCAGGTCCAGTGGACTTTCCTCTGTTGAGTGATTCCAGTTGCTTTTCTATTCCTTGGACACTTACTTTGATGTCAGCCATTTTTTCGTTTGTGCTAGGAGTTAGAGAAGGAATTGCAGTGTGGTCTTCCTCTGTGAAACAGCTTTGGAGAAAGGTGTTTAGTATTTCAGCTTTACACGTGTCATCCTCTGTTTCAATGCCATCATCATCCCGGAGTGTCTGGATATGCTGTTTCGAGCCACTTACTGATTTAACGTAAGACCAGAACTTCCTAGGATTTTCTGTCAAGTCGGTACATAGAATTTTACTTTCGAATTTACTGAACGCTTCACGCATAGCCCTCCTTACGCTACTTTGACATCATTTAGCTTCTGTTTGTCTGAGAGGTTTTGGCAGCGTTTAAACTTGGAGTGAATCTCTCATTGCTTTTGCAGTAGTTTCCTAACTTTGTTGTTGTACCACGGTGGGTTTTTCCCGTCCCTCACAGTATTACTCGGCACGTACCTGTCTAAAACGCATTTTACGATTGCCTTGAACTTTTTCCATAAACACTCAACATTGTCAGTGTCGGAACAGAAATTTTGGTTTTGATCTGTTAGGTAGTCTGAAATCTGCCTTCTACTACTCTTGCTAAACAGATAAACCTTTCTCCCTTTTTTTATATTCCTATTAACTTCCATATTCAGGGATGCTGCAACGGCCTTATGATCACTGATTCCCTGTTCTGCACTTAAAGAGTCGAAAAGTTCGGGTCTGTTTGTTATCAGTAGGTCCAAGATGTTATCTCCACGAGTCGGATCTCTGTTTAATTGCTCAAGGTAATTTTCGGATAGTGCACTCAGTATAATATCACTCGATGTTCTGTCCCTACCACCTGTCCTAAACATCTGAGTGTCCCTGTCCATATCTGGTAAATTGAAATCTCCACCTAAGACTATAACATGCTGAGAAAATTTATGTGAAATGTATTCAAAATTTTCTCTCAGTTGTTCTGCCACTAATGCTGCTGAGTCGGGAGGTCGGTAAAAGGAGCCAAATATTAACCTAGCTCGGTTGTTGAGTGTAGCCTCCACCCATAATAATTCACAGGAACTAACCACTTCTACCTCACTACAGGATAAACTACTACTAACAGCGACGAACACTCCACCACCGGTTGCATGCAACCTATCCTTTCTAAACACCATCTGTACCTTTGTAAAAATTTCGGGAGAATTTATCTCTGGCTTAAGCTAGCTTTCTGTACCTATAACGATTTCAGCTTCAGTGCTTTCTATCAGCGCTTAAAGTTCTGGTACTTTACCAACGCATCTTCGACAGTTGACAATTACAATTTCGATTGCTGCTTGGTCCCCACATGTCCTGACTTTGCCCCGCATCCGTTGAGGCTGTTGCCCTTTCTGTACTTGCCCAAGGCCATCTAACCTAAAAAACCGCCCAGCCCACGCCACACAACCCCTGCTACTCGTGTAGCCGCTTGTTGCGTGTAGTGGACTCCTGACCTATCCAGCAGAACCCAAAACCCCACCACCCTATGGCGCAAGTCGAGTAATCTGCAGCCCACATGGTCGCAGAACCGTCTCAGCCTCTGATTCAGACCCTCCACTCGGCTCTATACCAAAGGTCCGCAGTGAGTCCTGTCGACGATGCTGCAGATGGTGAGCTCTGCTTTCATCCTGCTAGCGAGACTGGCAGTCTTCACCAAATCAGATAGCCGCCGGAAGCCAGAGAGTATTTCCTCCGATCCATAGCGACACACATCATTGGTGCCGACATGAGCGACCACCTGCAGATGGGTGCACCCTGTACCCTTCATGGCATCCGGAAGGACCCTTTCCACATCTGGAATCACTCCCCCCGGTATGCACACGGAGTGCACATTGGTTTTCTTCCCCTCTCTTGCTGCCATTTCCCTAATGGGCCCATTACGCGCCTGACGTTGGAGCTCCCAACTACCAGTAAGCCCACCCTCTGCGACCGCCCGGATCTTGTAGACTGAGGAGCAACCTCTGGAACAGGACAAGCAGCCATGTCCGTCCGAAGATCAGTATCAGCCTGAGATGGAGCCTGAAACCGGTTCGTCAGACAAACTGGAGAGGCCTTCTGTTCAGCCCTCTGGAATGTCTTTCACCCCCTGCCACACCTTGAGACGACCTCCCCCTCTACCACAGGTGAGGGATCAGCCTCAATGCGGGCAGTATCCCGGGCAACCACAGTCGTAGTCCAATCGGGGGATGCGTGGGACGAGCTGGCCGTCCCCAACAAACCCCCATCCGGACCCCCACGGTGATGCCCATTGGCAACAGCCTCAAGCTGTGTGACCGAAGCCAACACTGCCTGAAGGTGGGAGCGAAGGGATGCCAACTCAGCCAGCATCCGAACACAGCAGTTGCAGTCCCTATCCATGCTAAAAACTGTTTTGCAAAGAATGTGTGAACTAATCTACAGAGAGCGCAAACAAATCGACAAATCGCCATGATGGTGCTCCTGCCCACTTTGCTAAGAATGTCCGGATGCAGCTCAATCGTAGCTTCTCTGGCTAATGCATCAGACGAGGAGGTCCAGTTGCATGGCCTGCTCATTCACTGGATCCCAATTTGTGCAACTTTTGGTTATGTGACCATCTCAAAAGTGTCGAGTCGGCAGAGCCCATTCCAGATGTGGAGACACTGGAGCTGATTATTCATGCTGCCTTCAACACCATTTGGATGCAGCCTGTCTGATGTGAACATGTGAGCCAGAACATGCTACAGACTCCACATGCATGCCTTGAGGCACATGGAAATCATTTTCAACACATACTGTAAATGTAACTACATGGTATAGCGTGTATTAGACTGCGGTCTCTGTAACAGTGTATGACTGAACAAATGGTCTGTAGTATGGAAACCAAGCATTTCCAGATACAGGTTTATTAGACTCTTTTTATTCTGTATCCTCTCATTGATGAATCCCTAGAGTTTGTACACAGTGGAAAAAATCAACCTATATATGATAAATATATATATCACCCTATATATATATATCACCATATATATGATATATATAAAGATAATTACCAGAATCTTCTTGCCTCCGTGATGAAACCATATCCCTAAGTCATCAGGGACTCCCCCACCCAGTCGGGTATCAGTGATTGGGTTCCATGCTACCGCAGATCCCACTCCATTTACTTCACCCACTTTGACATTTCATCATCATGCACTCACTGGTCCAGATCCCCTAAAGAAGCTGTAACAACCACAACAACATGAAGACGAGTTGGAAACTTTTCTTTTCTACGAATGAGCATATACTACGAAATCCGATTTGATAAATGCACATGTACTTATATGACTGTTATGATAGGTTTATCAGGGGTGCTGTAATACTCCCCTCGACCTGCTCAGAATCACCTACAACAGCAAGAACATTTCGATTTAAAGGCATACATAGTGGGGACGCAAATATATGAAATATAACACTAAGAAACTTTTTTTTTTAACGAGAATATGTACATACATGGTTGAATATCTGCTGGAGATTGCTCAGAAGCCTTGATCTGCTTGCCTATTAGCTCCAGCAACCAGTCAGACTCATTGAGATCATGTGCTGTGACAAGAAATAAGAATTGTAAATTTCTACTAACATAAATATATACTACGAAATTTAAACTCTAAATTATGTACTTACACAGTTGATGTGCTGTTGGAATCGCAGCTGGATGCTGTTCCATGATCTGAGGGGGCTGCATACCACCATCAACTTACTCTGATTCAGCCTCCAGCTCTCGAATTAATTCCTCCCGAATTTGGTGACTGAATGCTCTAACAACAACAAAGAAACTTTTTGTAGCAAAAATATACTACTAAGTATATACTCTCTCACACACTCACACACACACACACACACACACACACACACATAAGCAGATAAGACAGCGAACTATAGCGTAGGAATAGCAGCCTCTCACCGATCTGTTAGCATACAGCTGCTGTGGAACTTTGTAAGTAGGCTTTTTAGGTTTTTATGTTGGTAACGCTATGTTGCGCTCTATATGAAAATCACTGACTGTGCTGTGTGAAGGCTGTGGTTGGTTTGCATTGTAGGAGTATATGCTATTGTAGTGTTGGGCAATTCGCTGTTAACAGTGCTTAGCATTGCGCAGTTGGCAGTGAACCGCCAGCAGTGGTGGATGTGGGGAGAGAAATGACGGAGTTTGGACAGCGGATTATCTGGATGTGTGTCCATCAGAGACAGTAAATTTGTAAGACTGGATGTAATGATCTGCTATATATGTTTTGACTTTTGAACACTATTAAGGTAAATACATTGTTTGTTCTCTATCAAAGTCTTTCATTAGCTAACTACGCCTGTCAGTAGTTAGTGCCTTCAGTAGTTAGAATCTTCTATTTAGCTGGCAGTTGTGGCGCTCGCTGTATTGCAGTAGTTCGAGTAACGAAGATTTTAGTGAGGTAAGTGATTCGAGAAAGGTATAGGTTAAAGTTAGTCAGGGACATTTTTTGTAGGGATTATAGAAAGTCAGACTGCATTGTGCAAAAAATATTGTGTGTCAGTTTAAGCACAGTCATTCGGAATATTTCTAAGGGGACATTTCACATGTCGACCCTTAGCAGAGGATAACTTTTTTAAGTTTTTCATTATTTTATGTAGAAGAAAACACTAATAATTAAAAATTTTTGGTAATTTTCTATGTTGTGCATCATAAGTGAGACTTTACATTTCGTAGATTCTAGCTCAATAAGTCATTGTTAAAGTAAATTCTGTATTTTATGAGTAACTTTACTGATTTTGAAAAATTCAGGATATTTGATCAACTTCACCGATTTTAAAACATTTAACTAAACACATAATTATTACAATAACACAGCTAATCATAATAACCAACTCATTTTTAAATTTTCTACATAAAGTAATGAAAAACTTACAAATTTATAAAACTGTTAACTCTGTACTTACATACATTTCTGAAACATTTTAAGAAAGATAGAAAAATAAAAACTGAAAATTTTAATATAATTTGCATATGTTAACTAATTTATATTATTTATTTACTTACATTCACAATCTAAAATTTTTATAATAATGTACTTTTGCTTCAACTAAGACATTTTATTATGTTACATTCACTTTGTATATTTTTATACCTTACTTTTGTTAACTAATACAGTTTTTATTTATTTACTTACTCTAACAATGTATAACTTTTAAAATAAGGTACTGGGTTAAGTAAAATATTTTTATTAATTTACTTATGTTCACAATTTGATTTTTTAAAACAATGTACTTTCTTAACTAATATATTTTATTTATTTACTTAACTTCACAATGTCAATTTTTAAAATAATATACTTTCTTAACTAATACATTTTATTTATTTATTTACTTACCTTCACAATCTGATATTTTAAAAGTAATATTGGTTATATTAACAAATATATTATATTTATTTACTCACTTTCACCATTAGTTTTTTTAAAAATAGTGGAATTTTGTTTAATAAAACATGTTGTAGTGTTTAAATCAGGTTGTAAATTAAGTAATTAATTTATACTTCAAGTGGTTATTATCCTTAGTTGGGTTACTGTAAAAATTGTGTATTTAGTTATTGTTTTGAAATCGATTAAAATAATCAAATATACAGAATTTTCAATAACTCAGTTGGGTTACTTACAAAATACAGATTTATTTTAATAATGAGCTACTGACCTAGAATCTACAAAATGTAAAATCTCAGAAATGATACACAACATAGAATACTTACTGAAAATTTTTAATTATTAGCATTTGCTTCTGCATATAATAATGAAAAACTTAAAACATTTAAAATAGTGTTAACTCCATGTTTATATACATTTCTGAAAAAATTTTAGAAAGATAGAAAAAATTACAACTGAAAGTTTTTATATAATTTACTTTTGTTAATTAATTAATTTTATTTAATTACTTACATTCACAATGTAAAATTATTAAAATAATCTTCTTTTGCTTTAACAAAGACATTTTATTAGGTTACATCCACTTTGATTATTTTTATAATGTACTTTTGTTAACTAATACATTATTTAATTATTTACTTACTTTCACAATTTAAAATTTTTAAAATAATGTGATTAATTAAGTATTGTTTTTTATTATTTTATTCATGTTCACTAATATTTTTTATGTATTTACTTAATATCATAATGTCAATTTTATAAATAATAGACTTTCTTAACTAGTACATTTTATCTAAATATATACTTACCCTCCCAATGTGATTTTTTAAAAGTAATTGACTTATGTTAAGTAATATATTCTATTCAATTATTTACATTCAATATGTGACTTTTTAAAAATAATGTACTTTATCAATGACGAATGTTATTGTGTTTAAATCATGTTGTAAATTAAGGAATTAAGTAATAAGTCAGTTGGTTATTATAATTAGTTGACTTTTGTAAAAAAACTGAATTAAGTTGATGTATAAAAATCGCTTAAATTAAGCAAATATGTTAATAATGAGCTAGTGAGCTAGAATCTAGCGAATGTAAATTCTCACATATGATGTGAAATATATTAATTATTAACAATGGGTTCTAGAGGAAATAATGAAACACTTGAACAATTTATAAAAGTGATAACTTTATGCTTATATATATATTTATGAAACATTTTAAACAACATAGAAAAAGTAAGTACTCAAAATTGTAATATACATTTCGTCAGTCATCTAATTTATTTTATTTATTTACCTACATTCACAAGCGGAAATTTTTAAAACAATGTACGTTTGTTTTACTAATACTTTTTATTTTCTTACAATCACTTTGAAAATTTTTATTTATTTACTTGATTTCACACTGAAAGTTTTTATTAATTTACTTATGTCCACAATGTGATTTTTAAGATAATTTACTTATTTAACTAATGTATTTTATTGTATTATTTACTTACATTCACATTCTAAAATTTCTAAAATAATGTGCTTTTATTTTAACTGATACATTTAGTTATGTTAGAATCACTTTGTAAATATATATAACTTACTTTTGTTAACAATTTATTTAAATTTTTACATACCTTCCCAATGTGATTTTTTAAAAGTAATTGACTTATGTTTGTTATATTGACATTGTTTGTTCTCTATCAAAGTCTTTCATTAGCTAACTACGCCGGTCAGTAGTTAGTGCCTTCAGTAGTTAGAATCTTTTATTTTGCTGGCAGTAGTGGCGCTCGCTGTATTGCAGTAGTTCGAGTAACGAAGATTTTAGTGAGGTAAGTGATTTGAGAAAGTTTATTTACTTGACTTCACAATGTAACTTTTATAAATGATGTGCTCACTTAACTAATACATTATATTTATTAATTTACTTATGTTCAAAATGTGATTTTTTATTTCTAAATTCATTTTCATAACTTAATTAATTTTATATCATAATTAATTTTTATAACTTAATTAATCAGTTTTCATCACAATGTAAACACAAGAACATGTATATTATAACAAAAGCACATTATTTCAAAAAAATCACAATGTTAACATAAGTAATAAATTTTTTTGTGAAAGTTAGTAAAAATAATAAATAATGAATTAGTTAACAAAAGTAAGTTATAAAAATGACTTTGTAAGTGATCGCAAGAGAAGAAAATGTGTTAGTAAAGGCAAAAATACATTTTTAATTATTGTAGATTGTTAGTGTAAGTAAATAAATAATATAAATTGATTAACAAAAGGAAATGATATTAAAATTGTCAGTTTCGATTATTTCTTGTTAAATTGTTTCACAACTGTTTTTTATATAGATTTAACATTTTTATAAATTTTTAAGTTTTTCTTTAATATACGTTGAAGCAAATGTTAAAAATTATAAAAATTTCAGTAGTTATTCTATGTTTTGCATCATACATGAGTTTTTACACTTTTTAGATTCTAGCTCATTAGCTCATTATTAAAATAAATTCTGTATTTGATAAGTAACTTAATTGGATTTTTAAAATTTGAGGATATTTGATTAACTTAACCGATTTTAAAACGTTAATTAAATACATGATTTCTACAATAACTAAACTTATTATATATATTCATAAATTAATTAATTAATTTAGAACATGATTTAGACACAATAACATGTATTATTTAACAAAAGTACATTATTTTGAAAAATTCACATTGTGAAAGTAAGTAAATAAATAGAGTGTATTAGTTATCTTAAGTAAATTACTTTAAAATATCACACTGAGAAGGTAATTAAATTAATAATAAATATGTATTAGTTAAAAATGTGATTATATTTAAAGATAAACAGAGTGAAGTTAGGGAAATAAATAAAATATATTAGTTAACAAAGTGCATTATTTCACAAAATCGCTTTGTGGACATCAGTAAGTTAATAAAAATATGTAAATTAACAAAGTACAGAATTTGAAACATTTTTGATTGTGAATGTAAGTAAATAAATGAAAGTAGCTTAAGTGGTTTTTTAAAGATTCAGTATATTTGATTAACTTAAACAATGTTGAAATGTTGATTAAACACATATTTATTCATTTGCTCAACGAATTATGATAACCAAGAGATTTATAACTTAATTACTTTCTTTAGAACATGATTTTAACACAATGACATGTATAATTTAAGAAAAGTATCATTTTTTTAAAAAATCACAATGTGAAGGTAAGTAAATAAATAGAATGTACTAGTTAACACAAGTAATTTACTTTTAAAAATGGCATTGTGAAGGTAAGTAAATAATTATATAAAATGTATTAGGTAAGGAAGTACACTATTTTAAAAAAACACAATTAAAAGAAACATATTAGTTAAGTAAGTACAATATTATAATAACCAATTATTACAATATTGTAATAACCAAAATTTTTATAACTCAATACCTTAATTTACAAAACTCTTATTAGTTTTTTAAATTTTTCATTAATTTATGTAGAAGCAAATGTTAAAAATTTAAAATTTTTCAGTAAGTATTCTATGTTGTGCATCATATGTGGGATTTTACATTTGCTAGATTCTACCTCAGTGGCTAGTTATTCAAATAAATTCTGTATTTTATAAGTAACTTCACAGATTCATTTAAAGATTCAGTATATTCGACTAACTTAAGCGATTTTAAAAAGTTAACTAAATTCAGAATTACTAGAAAATTCAACTAATTAAAGTAACCAACCGATTTAGAACTAAATTACATAATTTACAACATGATTTAAACACAATAACATGTATAATTTAACAAAAGAGCACTATTTTTTTTGAATCACATTGTGAAAGTAAGTAAATAAATTAAACGTTTTAGATAACGTTAGTAAACTACTTTAAAAAATCACATTGTAAAGGTAAGTAATTAAATAAATAAAATGTGTAAGTTAAGAAAGGAAATAATTTATAAAATTTGAAAATGTGAGCTTAATAAAAAAAAATATTATCAAGAAAGTACATAATCTTAAATAATTACATTTTGGACATAAGTAAAATAATAATAATATATTAATTAAAGGTACATTGTTTTCATAATTTTACCTTTTGAATGTATTTTTAAACAAAAGTACACTGTCAAATAAAATCACATTGTGAAGGTAAGTAAATAATTAAATACAATGTATTAGTTAAGAAAATACATTATTTAAGAAATTGACATTGTAGAGATAAGTAAATAAACAGCATATATTAGTTAAGAAAGTGCATTATTTTAAAAAATCACATTGTGAACAGAAGTAAATTACTGAAAACATATTAATTAACAAGGCACATTATTTTAAAAATTTTACATTGTGAATGATGAATGTGTTAGTTAATAAAAGTAAGTTATAAAAATTTACAGTGAATATTAGATAATGAAGTGAATTAGTTAAAATAATTACATTTTTTATAAATTTTACATAGTGTATCTAAGTAAATACATAACCTAAATTAGTTTACAAAAGTAAATCATAGTAAATTTTTCAGTTTTTATTTATTTTTTCTTAAAATGTTTCAGAAATGTATATAACCATGTAGGTAACACTTATACAGAATTTTTAGTTTTTCAATATTTATAAAGAAGCAAATGGTAATAATTAAAAATTTTCAGTAAGTGTTCTAAGTTGTGCATCATATGTGAGATTTTACATTTTGTATATCCTTGCACACTAGCTCATTATTAAATTAAATTTTGTATTTAATATGTAACTTGTATGATTTTCAAAAATTTAGGATACTTGATCAAATTAATCGATTACAAAACGTTAAGTAACTAAATACTTTTTATAATAACTCAACTAATTGTAATAACCAGCTAATGTATAACTTAAATATTTAATTTACAACACTATATAAACACAATAACATGCATACTGTAACAATAGTACACTATTTTAAAAAATTACATTGTGAGGGTAAGTAAATAAATAGAAATTAATAGCTAACACAAGTAAATTACTTTTAAATAATAGCATTGAGAAGGTAAGTAAATAAATAAATTAAATGTAATAGTTAAGAAAGTTCATTATTTATAAAAATTGACATATTTATAACATATTACATTGTGAAAAAATTGTTCGAATGTCTCTGAGCAGTATGGCACTTAACATCTGAGGTCATCAGTCCCCTAGAACTACTTAAACCTAACTAACCTAAGAACATCACACACATCGATGCCCGAGGCAGGATTCAAACATGCAACCGCAGGGGTCGCGCGGTTCCCGACTGAAGAACATAGAACCGCTCGGCCATCACGGCCAGCTACATTGTGAAGGTAAGTAAATAAATAAAATATATTATCAAAGTACATTATTTCAAAAATTTTACATCGTGAATGAAAGTAGATAAGAAAAAGTATATTAGTTAACAAAAGTAGGTTATAAAAATTTACAAAGTGATTGTAAGATAATAAAATGTATTAGATAATACAAAAGTATATTATTTTAGAAATCCTAGATTGTGAATGTAAGTAAGTAAAAAAATAAGTTAACAAAAGTTAATTATATTAAAATTTTCAGTTTTTATTTTTTCTAACTTTCTTAAAATGTTTCAGATATGTATATAAGCAGGGAGTTAACACTTTTATAATTTTTTTATGATTTTACATTTTGTAAACTCTAGCTCACTAGCCCACTATTAAAATAATTTCTTTATTTTATAAGTAACCTAGCCAATCTTTTAAATATTCAGGAAATTTGATCAACTGAACCGATTTTAAAACGTTAACTAAATACATAATTTTTACAAAATTCAACTAATAGTAATAAGTAACAAATTTATAACACTTTTATAATTTTGTATGGTTTACAAAAATTTATGTAGAAGCAAACTTTAATAATAAAAAATTTTCAGTAAGTAATCTTTGTTGTGCATCATATGTGAGATTCTTTTTACCATACATGATTATGTAAGCAAATGTATCATTTGGAATGAAATCATTAAAAGTTGCACAAAAAAGTTTAATATTTGTTTTTCGTGTAGTTATAACATTGTTTCTACATATCATATTTATTACATAAAATGGGTGATTAGTTATGAAACTAAATGGAGTAATATCAATATCTGATTTTAGTAAAGTAATTCTTTTGAAATTTTGAAATGCATCATAGACCTTTAGAAAATTATTTGGTGGATTCCACAATTCTAGAGGAAAAACTTCATTTTTACTATTTTTGAAATAAATATTCTGTACTTTAACATGATCAAATAATGATGAAACAACTAATTGACTATTTTTACGATTAGTTCAAATGGTTCAAATGGCTTTGAGCACTATGGGACTCAACTGCTCACTAGAACTTAGAACTAGTTAAACCTAACTAACCTAAGGACATCACAAACATCCATGCCCAAGGCAGGATTCGAACCTGTGACCGTAGCGGTCTTGCGGTTCCAGACTGCAGCGCCTTTAACCGCACGGCCACTTTGGCCGGCTTTTACGATTAGTCTCAAATACAACAAAAACAAAATATCATATATGAAATTCTATAGAGTTATAGCAGTTTGTTATTTCTAGTTCTAAATTGTTTTTACCATCTAATCCAGCAACTTGTTCTGTTTGAAGTTTATAAAAAGAATTAGGAATGTTAGGATTTTTAAAAACATTATCACATTGTTCAAGTTCATCATTGGTTCATATTTAACAATAAATATACGAAATTCCATAGATTCGATATCTATCTCTAGAAAATGATCTATGTGTAAAAACTACAGTTAGGTTTCTTTCAAAAATAATTTCTTTATAAACTTTAAAAAATCCACCAAATATTGACAATAGATAAAGTGCTTTATTTTTTTTAATATTTATTTTTCTTGTATTAAGAATATGTCCTAAACTTACTTTGTCAGAAACAAATAAAGTTTTTTGTTTGATTTTCCATCATAAGTTAGTTAATCTGAACCATTATTTCTAATAATACTTAACTTAATATGAAATTGTGCATGATTTGGTTGAAGCCAACCATCACCAGCATTTATTTCAATTTCTGTGTCATTGTTAGGAACATTTTTAGTTTTTTGATTAACAGAAAAATATAAATGGATAACTCTCAATTTTATTCATGATTATTAAGGAAAAAATTTATTAAGATGTTGAGATATTTCTAAAACATCTGTTACAGTAGCACCATTAACTTCAATTAAATTATCATTTTCATCGGTTATAGTTACTTCTAAACCTTGAATTGTATTAAAAATAGTAACATTTATAGGATAATTTTGGTTGATAAATTATTATCCACCAAACTCAGGATTATGTTTGAATGAAACAACAATATTAGTTTCTTTATGAAAATGATCATTATGTATTAAATAAATTCTATCAGCAAGATTAAAATTTATATATGTTAACTCAAAAGGAGTTATTTTAGGTACATTTTTACCTACAACCTCTTCATTAGCATGCACACTTTGATTATTAAAACCAAGTAAACTTCCAATACTATCTGCTATATCCATATACAATTTTACATCACTTTCAATAACAATTCTGTTTAAAATCATCTGTTTTAATGTGTATATTAAATTTTTTCAAATGTATAACTATATGAATATTTTTCAAACTATATTGACACACAGGAATTTCTATTGTTTCTGGATCACATTATATTTTATTGTTTTTTGTTGTAATATTTGGTGTTAAAAACTTGAATAAAAACCAATAAAACGTTATTATAATTATTAGGAATGGAACAGATAATCGTTTTCTAAGAATAGAAGATTTTCAACTAAGTTGAACAACCTACTGATTTAATATTGAAAAATATTAATAAATTAATAAATTAATGGAAAAATTATTAATAAAAGAAAAATTAATAAATGAAAAATATTAATAAACGAAAAAATTATTAATAAATGAAGAAAATAAATTGGTAAGCACTAGAATTCCAGAAAATAAGTTAAATAACAAACATGGTAACCTTTTACTAAATTCTATTAAATGTACAATAATTGGAGCAAGAGGTTGTGGAAAGACATTGTTAATGATTGATAAATATATTTTAACTCCAGGATGGTTAACTTGGAAACACTTAGTTAGAGTCAATTACAATTATTAAAGTATTTTTTACAAGATGACACAAATTTATATCATATTTTGGTTGGTGGAGACTTAAAGTTTGGTAATTTTAAATAATTGTTTAGTAAATGTTGGAGTAATGAATTAGGGTTTTTAACAATAGATATGACTAGATAACAAATGAAGTTAAGTTTAGAATAAATAAATCATTCTTGACAACATAAATGTTAAACAAAAGCATTAACTTAAAAATTATCTTTAACATTAAAGAAAACATAAAATATAAACATAAAGTAAGCTTTGGAAAAAACAACCAAGAACAGAATATAAAAGATATAAAAAGGTAGATCAACCTGTCGATTCATTTGGTGGTAATATACCAAAACATTCAATAACTATTTAGGACAAAATGAACTATACTAAAATAGAGAAAGAATTCAAAATATTGATGAAGTAATATTAGGTCATTCATGTTTATTTGTTTTAAAACTGCTTCATGAAAATTATAATTTTAATGATATTTTAGACAAAATGAATGGACATTTGTGCTAGTAAGATACATGTAACTAAACATACTGAACAAGCACTTAATAAACTTTCATTCAATAATGTAAGAATTGAAATAATTGAAAATATTATTAAACAGCTTCAGTCATCAATAAATATAAAGATAACTAATAGAATTAAACAATTTCTAAAAGGAATCAGTATTAAGTTTAAAGTAACTATTGGTTATATTGGTTTTAAAAAGAGAAGACTTATTAATGTAAATGATACGATTGATGTAAGAGCTACAGTTAACACACATTATTTTGATAATCAACTATTAAATGTTGTTACAAAACCGGAATACACAATCATTTCAACACAATTTAATAACTATGTTACCAATACACAATTGAAAAATTGATCAGATTCATCAAGATGACTCCAATATGTTGTTTACAAAAAACAAAATAGAAGAAGCTTTCTTCATACTATTTCTCAAAAACAGATTTAACACCATACTTACAACAGTTACATAATCATGAAGAAAAAAAATGATAAACAAATTTTTGAATTTGCCTTTATAATAGGTGGTGAACAAATATTGTACAATCTTGAATATATGTTTGTTTTTAAAAAATTAATGGTTATTACTAAAAATATGAATAAATTATTAACATTTAATGATCTCAATATTTTTCTATGTATTGATGATGAACTTTATAAAGTAGCTTCTATTAATCAGTCATTATTGGTAGTAGATAAGACAATTTTTGTAACTATATTATTAATATATTCTGTTAAATCTTTTCTAGTTGATTTAAAGTCAACTATATTTGGTGGAGTATTTTATATTATATAAATTTTTTATCAGTATAATTTTTTATTTTATATAAAATTGTAATCTACATAAATGTGTTCTATACAAATTATTTAAATGTAGTTGGAAAACAGTTCACATTTAGTTCTTAAAGATAAGTCACATTTATTATTGAAAGTGTGAAAAATTTGCAGAATCAAATAACACACATAGAGTGACAACTAAGAATGTTAGACAAACAATTCAAAGTATTTGGAGAGTTTGTAAATCTAAAAAGAGAAAATTTATAAAAAAATTTTTGTAAATGGTGGAGGTTTAAATAACATTTGCAAAAATATAATTAATGAACTACAAAAGATCATTTAGTAAGAATTTTAAAAGAAGAACTGTTGTTTCTTCAGGCATAGATGATTTATGGCAAGCTGATCTAGTTGAAATAGGGTCAGGTAATATAAAATGATTTCCAAAAATAAATAATTGGTAAATATATTTATTAGCAATAATTGATGTTTTTCAAAATATGCATTTGCTGTTCCTATTAAAGATAAATCAGCTAAAAATATATTTGATGCTTTTAAAAAATTTTAATAGTTTGAAAGCAAAATAATTTTCAAACAAATAATGGTGAGGAATTATATAACAATAAATTTAAAAATTTAATGAAGACATATAATATTGATCATTTTTGACTGTTTCAGAGTTAAAAGCATCTGTTGTTGAAAGATTTAACAGAACACTTAAAGAAATAATATGGAAGATAGTTGCTTTACAAGGAAATTATAAAGGGTTAAATGTAGTACAAAATTTAATTGGTGATACAATATTACAAAACATTCTACAATAAACCAATAGAAGTCAGTGAAAAAATTTAAAAATAAGTAACTTCGTAAGGGTGACAAAGTTAGAATTAGTAAACTTAAAGGTCTTTTTGAAAAAGGATATACAGCTAATTGGTGAACAGAAATATTTGAAATTGAAGACGTTATTTATTCTAATTTAATTAAATACAAGTTAAAAGTTATAAAAGGAATTTTTTATGAACAAGAACTACAGAAAACAAAAGTCAGATGTTTACTTAGTTGAAAAAGTTTGAAGAAAGAGAGATAATCAAGTTTATTTTGAATGGTTCAGTTTTGATAATTCAAATAACAGTTGGATAAAGAAAGCTAAAGTAATTTTATAAAGAATTAATTTCCTTTTTAGTTTAACAATCAATTAGTTTTGAAAAGAATAAGTTTACTATTTAGTTTAACAATCATTTAGTTTTTAAACTATTAGTGTTTAAGAGAATTAGCTCAGTATTTACGCTAACAGTAAATGAATTTTAAATAGGTATGATATATTTCCATCAAATTATAACATATTTTGATTTAATTATTTCATCTTTTACTTGAAATCTACTAGTGTAATACTTCCATCTTTTAGCATAATACTTTCATCTTTCATTTTATTTCTATCATCTTTTATTTTAATTATTTCATTATTTATTTTATTGAATGTTTGTAGTTTTTGTATACAAATATCTTTGTGTTTTATTTGATCTTTGAAGAAGTTTCCATTTATATAGAAAAATTAGTAATTTTGTCTCCAATTCACTTCTCTTGCTGATTAACCTTGTAGTAGATCTGATACTATGTTGTACACAATGGTTCCATATTCGAATCAAGACTTTGCCAACATGGTGTGGACTTATGGAAAGACAAATAGCTTTAGGTGACAAGCACCAAGGTTGTATCAGGAGACCCATCCCCTCTGACATTAACCACATTCAATGTTTGTAACAGAATTTCGCCGTTTGTCTGAGACAGGGTCGTCTCAGGAAGCAGAAAGTCATGAAGGACGTACCAGAAATGTTCAGACACCAGACTTTGAGGAAAATGTGCTTAACACTGTGGAAGTCGACTGTCGTGTCAGTACCAGGCAGTTGGTCTGCCAGGTGACTGGAATATTCTCCATAACAATAGTTACTAACCTTATGTTTTTACAGTACTTACAGGGTTTACTACTGACAGACTTACCACATTGGGAGCAGTTTTGTCACTGGTTTCTTAATCAGGCAACCTCGATTCTGGGATTTGTGTCACTTATTCTATTCACGGGTGAGGCCATCTTTACACAGATTGGTATCTTCAACTTTCATAACCGTAATCTGTGGGGTAGTATGCAGAACCCCCATGGTATGATGATAGCAGATCATTGGCATTAATGTAGCCAGAATGTGTGGGCCTAGAAAAATGGCGACCATATCTTCTTTCCACATCACCTAACAGGTCGGAACTACCAGCATTTCTGGTGGACAACACTGCTTCTTCTGTTGAATGAATTGAAGGGTTATGTGGCTGCTACATGATGGTGCTCCTGCCCACTTTGCTATTAATGTCCAGATGCAGCTCAATCGTAGCTTCTCTGGCCAATGCATCAGACGAGGGGGTCCAGTTGCATGGCCTGCTCATTCACTGGATCCCAATTTGAGCAACTTTTGGTTATGGGACCATCTGAAAAGTGTCGTGTATGCAGAGCCCATTCCAGATGTGGAGACACTGGAGCCATTTATTCATGCTGCCTTCAACACCATTTGGATGCAGCCGGTCTGATGTGAACATGTGAGCCAGAAAAAGCTACAGACTGTACATGCATGCATTGAGGCACATGGAAATCATTTTCAACACATACTGTAACTGTATCGGCATGGTATAGCGTGTATTAGACTGCAGTCTCTGTAACAATGAATGATTGAATAAATTGTCTGTAGTATGGAAACCAAGCATTACCAGATACAGGTTTATTAGACACTTTTTGTTCTTTATCCTCTCATTCATGAATCCCTAGAGTTTGTACACAGTGGAAGAGATCACCCTATATATATATACATATATATATATATATATATATATATATATATATATATATATATATGTTAAAATAAATATATACACTCCTGGAAGTTGAAATAAGAACACCGTGAATTCATTGTCCCAGGAAGGGGAAACTTTATTGACACATTCCTGGGGTCAGATACATCACATGATCACACTGACAGAACCACAGGCACATAGACACAGGCAACAGAGCATGCACAATGTCGGCACTAGTACAGTGTATATCCACCTTTCCCAGCAATGCAGGCTGCTATTCTCCCATGGAGACGATCGTAGAGATGCTGGATGTAGTCCTGTGGAACGGCTTGCCATGCCATTTCCACCTGGCGCCTCAGTTGGACCAGCATTCGTGCTGGACATGCAGACCGCGTGAGACGACGCTTCATCCAGTCCCAAACATTCTCAATGGGGGAAAGATCCGGAGATCTTGCTGGCCAGGGTAGTTGACCTACACCTTCTATAGCACGTTGGGTGGCACGGGATACATGCGGACGTGCATTGTCCTGTTGGAACAGCAAGTTCCCTTGCCGGTCTAGGAATGGTAGAACGATGGGTTCGATGACGGTTTGGATGTACCGTGCACTATTCAGTGTCCCCTCGACGATCACCAGTGGTGTACGGCCAGTGTAGGAGATCGCTCCCCACACCATGATGCCAGGTGTTGGCCCTGTGTGCCTCGTTTGTATGCAGTCCTGATTGTGGCGCTCACCTGCACGGCGCCAAACACGCATACGACCATCATTGGCACCAAGGCAGCAGCGACTCTCATCGCTGAAGACGACACGTCTCCATTCGTCCCTCTATTCACGCCTGTCGCAACACCACTGGAGGCGGGCTGCACGATGTTGGGGCGTGAGCGGAAGACGGCCTAACGGTGTGCGGGACCGTAGCCCAGCTTCATGGAGATGGTTGCGAATGGTCCTCGCCGATACCCCAGGAGCAACAGTGTCCCTAATTTGCTGTGAAGTGGTGGTGCGGTCCCCTATGGCACTGCGTAGGATCCTACGGTCTTGGCGTGCATCCGTCCGTCACTGCTGTCCGGTCCCAGGTCGACGGGCACGTGCACCTTCCGCCGACCACTGGCGACAACATCGATGTACTGTGGAGACCTCACGCCCCACGTGTTGAGCAATTCGGCGGTACGTCCACACGGCCTCCCGCATGCCTACTATAAGCCCTCACTCAAAGTCCGTCAATTGCACATACGGTTCACATCCACGCTGTCACGGCATGCTACCAGTGTTAAAGACTGCGATGGAGCTCCGTATGCCACGGCAAACTGGCTGACACTGACGGCGGCGGTGCACAAATGCTGCGCAGCTAGCGCCATTCGACGGCCAACACCACGGTTCCTGGTGTGTCCTCTGTTCCGTGCGTGTGATCATTGCTTGTACAGCCCTCTCGCAGTGTCCGGAGCAAGTATGGTGGGTCTCACACACCAGTGTCAATGTGTTCTTTTTCCATTTCCAGGAGTGTATATATATATGATATATATAAAGATAATTACCAAAATCATCTTGCCTCCGTGATGAAAATATCCCTAAGTCATCAGGGACTCCCTCCACCCAGTCTGGCATCAGTGATTGGGTTCCATGCTACCGCAGATCCCACTCCATTTACTTCACCCACTTTGACATTTCATCATCATGCACTCACTGGATCAAATCCCCTAAAGAAGCTATAACAACCACAACAACATGAAGACGAGTTGGAAACATTTCTTCCCTACGAATGAGCATATACTACGAAATCCGATTTGATAAATGCACATGTACTTATATGACTGTTATGATAGGTTTATCAGGGGTGCTGTAATACTCCCCTCGACCTGCTCAGAATCACCTACAACAGCAAGAACATCTCGATTTAAAGACATACACAGTGGGGACGCAAATATATGAAATATAACACAAAGAAACTTTTTTTAACGAGAATATGTACATACATGGTTGAATTTCCGCTGGAGAATGCTCAGACGCCTTGATCTGCTTGCCTATAAGCTCCAGCAACCAGTCAGACTGATTGAGATCATGTGCTGTGACAAGAAATAAGAATTGTAAATTTCTACTAACATAAATATATACTACGAAATTTAAACTCTAAATTATGTACTTACACAGTTGATGTGCTGTTGGAATCGCAGCTGGATGCTGTTCCATGATCTGAGGGGGCTGCATACCACCATCAACTTACCCTGATTCAGCCTCCAGCTCTCGAATTAATTCCTCCCGAATTTGGTGACTGAATGCTCTAACAACAACAAAGAAACTTTTTGCAGCAAAAATATACTACGAAGTATATACTCTCTCACACACTCACACACAACACTCACATAAGCAGATAAGACAGCGAACTATAGCGTAGGAATAGTAGCCTCTCACCGATCTGTTAGCATACAGCTGCTGTGGATCTTTGTAAGTAGGCTTTTTAGGTTTTTATGTTGGTAACGCCATGTTGCGCTCTATATGAAAATCACTGACTGTGTTGTGTGAAGGCTGTGGTTGGTTTGCATTGTTGGAGTATATGCTTTGTAGTGTTGGGCACTTCGCTGTTAACAGCGCGTACCGTTGCACAGTTGGCGGTGAACCACCAGCAGTGGGGGATGTGGGGAGAGAATTGACAGACTTTTGAGAGCGGATGATCTGGACGTGTGTCCATCAGAGACAGTAAATTTGTAAGACTGGATGTAATGATCTGCTATATATGTTTTGACTTTTGAACACTATTAATGTAAATACATCGTTTGTTCTCTATCAAAGTCTTTCATTAGCTAACTACGCCTGTCAGTAGTTAGTGCCTTCAGTAGTTAGAATCTTCTATTTAGCTGGCAGTTGTGGCGCTCGCTGTATTGCAGTAGTTCGAGTAACGAAGATTTTTTTGAGGTAAGTGATTTGAGAAAGGTATAGGTTAATGTTAGTCAGGGACATTCTTTTGTAGGGATTATAGAAAGTCAGACTGCATTGTGCTAAAAATATTGTGTGTCAGTTTAAGCACAGTTATTCGGAATTTTTCTAAGGGGACATTTCATATGTTGACCCTTAGCCGAAGATAACTTTTTAAATTTTTCATTATTTAATGTAGAAGAAATTACTAATAATTAAAAATTTTTGGTAATTTTCTATGTTGTGCATCATATGTGAGATTTTACATTTTGTAGATTCTAGCTCAATAACTCATTGTTAAAGTAAATTCTGTATTTTATGAGTAACTTAATTGATTTTGAAAAATTCAGGATACTTGATTAACTTCACCGATTTTAAAACATTTAACTAAACACATAATTTTTACAATCATCATAATAACGAACTAATTTTTAAATTTTCTACATAAAATAATGAAAAACTTGAAAAATTTATAAAAGTTTTAAAATCGGTTAAGTTAATCAAATATACTGAATTTTTAAAAACTAAGTTAGGTTACTTATATAATACAGAATTTATTTTAATAACGAGCTACTGACCTAGAATCTACAAAATTCAAAATCTCACAAATGATGCACAACATGGAATAGTTACTGAAAATTTTTAATTATTAGCATTTGCTTCTGCATATAATAATGAAAAACTTCAAACATTTATAAAAGTGTTAACTCCATGCTTATATACGTTCCAGAAAAATTTTAAGAAAGATAGAAAAAATTACAACTGGGAGTTTTTATATAATTTACTTTTGTTAATAATTTATTTTATTTAATTACTTACATTCACAATGTAAAATTATTAAAATAATCTACCTTTGCTTTAACTAAGACATTTTACTAATACTTTTTATTTTCTTACAATCACTTTGAAAATTTTGTAACTTAATTTGTTAACTAACACATATTTTATTTATTTACTTACATTCACGATGAAAACTTTTTAAAATAATGTACTTCGTTAATTAATATATTATCATTAATTTACTTATCTCCACAATGAGATTTTTTACCATAATGTACTTATTAATTTTATAATGTACTCTTGTTAACTAATACATTATTTATTTATTTACTTACTTTCACAATTTAAAATTTTTTAAATTATGTAATTTATTAAGTTTCGTTTTTTTATTATTTTATTCATGATCACTAATATTTTTTATGTAATTACTTAATATCATAATGTCAATTTTATAAAGATAAGACTTTTTTAACTAATACATTTTATTTAAATATTTACTTACCTTCCCAATGTGATTTTTTAAAAGTAATTGATTTATGTTAATTAATACATTCTATTTATTTACTTACATTCAATATGTGACTTTTTAAAAAAAATGTACTTTTTCAATATCTAATGTTATCGTGTTTAAATCATGTTGTAAACTAAGGAACTAAGTAATAGGTCAGGTGGTTATTATAATTAGTTGAGTTTGGTAAAAAAAACTCAATTTAGTTTATGTATTAAAATCGCTTAAGCTAAGCAAATATTTTAATAATGAGCTAGTGAGCTAGAATCTAGCGAATGTAAAATCTCACACATGATGCACAACATAGAATTCTTACTGAAATATGTTAATTATTAACAATTGGTTCTAGATAAAACAATGAAAAACTTGAACAATTTATAAAAGTGATAACTTTAAGCTTATATAAATTTATGAGACATTTAAAATAATACTCAAAATTGTAATATCATTTCATTAGTCATCTAATTTAATTTATTTATTTACCTACATTCACAAGCAGAAATTTTTAAAATAATGTACGTTTGTTCTACTAATACTTTTTATTTTATTACAGTCACTTTGATAATTTTTATTTATTTACTTGCTTTCACACTGAAAGTTTTTATTAATTTACTTATGTCCACAATGTGATTTTTAAGATAATGTACTTATTTAACTAATATATTTTATTGTATTATTTACTTGCATTCACAATCTAAAATTTCTAAAATAATGTACTTTTATTTTAACTAATACATTTAGTTATCTTACAATCACTTTGCAAATATTTATAACTTACTTTTGTTAACTAATACATTTTTTATTTATTTACTTACATTCACAATATACAATTTTTAAAATAATATAGTTTCTTAACTTCTACATTTTATTTATTTACTTGACTTCACAATGTAATTTTTATAAATGATGTGCTCTCTTAACTAATACATTATATCTATTAATTTACTTATGTTCACAATGTGTTTTTTTATTTCTTAATTGATTTTCATAACGTAATTAATTTCATATCATATTTAATTTTTATAGCTAAATTATCAATTTTCAACCCAATGTTCACACAATAACATGTATATTTCAACAAAAGCACATTATTTCAAAAAAATCACATTGTTAACATAAGTAATAAATTTTTTTGTGAAGTAAAAAAATTAATAATGAATAAGTTAACAAAAGTAAGTTATAAAAATCACTTTGTAAGTGATTGGAAGAAAATAAAATGTTTTAGTTAAAACAAAAGTACATTTTTAAAAATTATAGATTGTAAGTATGTAAATAAATAATATAAAGTAGTTAACAAAAGGAAATGATATTAAAATTGTCAGTTTCGATTTTTTCTTGTTAAATTGTTTCAGAATTGTTTTTATATGGAATTAACACTTTTATAAAATTTTAAGTTTTTCATTAATATATGTAGAAGCAAATGTTAAAAATTATAAAAATTTTCAGTTCGTATTCTATGTTTTGCATCATACGTGAGATTTTACATTTTGTAGATTCTAGCTCATTAGCTCATTATGAAAATAAATTCTTTATTTTCTAAGTAACTTACTTGGATTTTTAAAAATTGAGGATATTTGATTAACATAACCGATTTTAAAACGTTAATTAAATACATAATATTTACAATAACTAAACTTATTATATAAATTCAAAAAATAATTACTTAATTTACAACATGATTTAAACACAATAACATGCATTATTTACCAAACTACATTATTTTGAAAAATTCACATTGTGAATGTAAGTAAATAAATAGAATGTATTAGTTATCTTAAGTAAATTACTTTAAAATATCACACTGAGAAGGTAATTAAATTAAGAATAATTATGTATTAGTTAAGAATGTCATTATATTTAAAAATAAACAGATTGAAGTTAGGTAAATAAATAAAATATATTAGTTAACAAAGTGCATTGTGGACATAAATAAGTTAATAAAAATATGTTAATTAACAAAGTACAGAATTTTAAACATTTTTGATTGTGAATGTAAGTAAATAAATGAAAATAGCTTAAGTGGTTTTTTAAATATTTAGTATTTCGATTTATACATTTACTCAACGAATTATAATAACCATCAGATTTATAACTTTATTACTTTCTTTAGAACATGATTTTAACACAATAACATGTAAAATTTAAGAAAAGTATCATATTTTTAAAAAATCACATTGTTAAGGTAAGTAAATAAATAGAATGTACTGGTTAACACAAGTAATTTACTTTTAAAATGGCATTGTGGAGGTAAGTAAATAAATATTTAAATTGTATTAGGTAGTGAAGAACACTATTTTAAAAAATCACAATTCAATGAAACATATTAGTTATGTAAGTATAATATTATAATAACCAATTATTACAATATTGTAATAACCAACATTTTATTACTAAATACCTTAATTTACAAAACTCTTATTAGTATTTTAAATTTTTCATCATTTTATGTAGAAGCAAAAGTTAAAAATTTAAAATTTTTCAGTAATTATTCTATGTTGTGCATCATACGTGGGATTATACATTAGCTAGATTCTAGCTCAGTGGCTAGTTATTCAAATAAATTCTGTATTTTATAAGTAACTTCACTGATTCATTTAAAGATTCAGTATATTTGACTGACTTATGCGATTTTAAAAAGTTAACTAAATTCAGAATTACTACAAAATTCAACTAATTAAAGTAACCAACCGATGTAGAACTAAATTACATAATTTACAACATGATTTAAACACAATAACATGTATAATTTAACAAAAGGGCACTATTTTTTAAAAATCACATTGTGAAATTAAGTAAATAAAATAAATGTTTTAGTTAACGTAAGTAAACTACTTTTAAAAAATCACATTATAAAGGTGAGTAATTAAATAAAAAAAGGTGTAAGTTAAGAAAGGAAAAAATTTATAAAATTTGAAATTGTGAGCTTAAGTAAAAAATAATAAATATTAGTTATGAAAGTACACAATCTTAAATAATTACATTGTGGTCATAAGTAAAATAATGATAATATATTAATTAAAGATACATTGTTTTCAAAACTTGACTTTTTGAATGTATTTTTAAAGAAAAGTACACAGTCAAATAAATCACATTGTGAAGGTAAGTAAATAAATAAATACAATGTATTAGTTAAGAAAATACATTATTAAAAAATTCACATTGTAGTTAAGTAAATAAACAGCATATATTAGTTAAGGTAGTGGATTATTTTAAAAAATCGCATTGTGAACAGAAGTAAATTACCGAAAACATACTAATTAATAAAGCACATTATTTTAAAAATTTTAGTCTGTGAATGATGATTGTGTTAGTTAATAAAAGTAAGTTATAAAAATTTATAGTGAATCTTAGATAATTAAATGAATTAGTTAAAATATAATTACACTTTTTTATAAATTTTACATGTGTATCTAAGTAAATACATAACCGAAATTAGTTAACAAAAGTAAATCATAGTAAAATTTTCAGTTTTTATATTTTCTTTCTTTCTTAAAATGTTTCAGAAATGTGTATAACCATGTAGGTAACTCTTATACAAAATTTTTAGTTTTTCAATATTTATGTAGAAGCAAATGGTAATAATTAAAAATTTTCAATAAGTACTCTATGTTGTGCATCATATGTGAGATTTTACATTTTGTATATTCTTGCACACTAGCTCATTATTAAAATAAATTTTGTATTTAATATGTAACTTGTATGATTTTCAAAAATTTAGGATACTTTATTAAATTAATCGATTACAAAACATTAACTAACTAAACACTATTTATAATAACTCAACTAATTATAATAACCAACTGATTTATAACTTAAATATTAAATTTACAACACTATATAAATACAATAACATGCATACTTTAACAAAAGTACACTATTTTAAGAAATTTCATTGTGAAGGTAAGTAAATAAATAGAAGTTAATAGTAAACAAAAGTAAATTACTTTTAAATAATAGCATTGAGAAGGTAAGTAAATAAATAAATTAAATGTATTAGTTAAGATAGTTCATTATTTATAAAAACTGACATTTATAAAATATTACATTGTGAAAAAATGGTTCTAATGTCTCTGAGCACAATGGGACTTGACATCTGAGCTCATCAGTCCCCTAGAACTACTTAAACCTAACTAACCTAAGAACATCACACACATCCATGTCCGAGGCAGGATTCAAACCTGCAACCACAGCGGTCGTGCTGTTCCGGACTGAAGCGCCTAGAACCGCTCAGCCACCATGGCCAGCTACATTGTGAAGTTAAGTAAATAAATAAAATATATTATCAAAGTACATTATTTCAAAAATTTTACACTGTGAATGAAAGTGGATAAGTAAATATATTAGTTGACAAAAGTAGATATAAAAATTTACAAAGTGATCGTAAGATAATAAAATGTATTAGATAAAACAAAATTACATTATTTCACAAATTTTAGTTTCAGAATGAAAATAAATTAATAAAATACATTAGTTAACTGAGGTAATGTGTGTTAAAGTTTTCAGTTTTTATTTTTTCTAACTTTCTTAAAATGTTTCAGAAATGTATATAAGCAGGGAGTTAATACTTTTATAATTTTTTTATGATTTTACATTTTGTAGACTCTAGCTCACTAGCCCACTATTAAAATAATTTCTGTATTTTATAAGTAACCTAGCTGATCTTCTAAAAAGTCAGGAAATTTGATCAACTTAACCGATTTTAAAACATTATCTAAATACATAATTTTTACAAAATTCAACTAATTGTAATAACGAACAAATTTATAACACTTTTATAATTTTGTATGGTTTTTCTTTAATTTATGTAGAAGCAAATTCTAATAATTAAAAATTTTCAGTAAGTAATCATTGTTGTGCATCATTGTGAGAGTCTTTTTACCATACATGATTATGTAAGCAAATGTAACAATTGGAATTAAATCATTAAAAGTTGCACAAAAAAGAGTAATAATTGTTTTTCGTGTAGTTATAACATTCTTTCTACATGTCATATTTATTACATAAAATGGATGATTAGTTATAAAACTAAATGGAGTAATATCAATATCTGATTTTAGTAGAGTAATTCTTTTAAAATTTTGAAATGCATCATATACCTTTAGAGAATTATTTGGTGGATTCCACAATTCTAGAGGAATAACTTCATTTTTACTATTTTTTAAATAAATATTCTGTACTTTAACATGATCAAATTATGATGAATCAACTAATTGACTATTTTTACGATTAGTCTCAAATACAGCAAAAACACAATATCACATATGAAATTCTGTAGAGTTATAGCAGTTTGTTATTTCTAGTTCTAAATTGTTTTTACCATATAATCCGGCAACTTGTTCTGTTTGAAGGTTATAAAAAGAATTAGGAATGTTAGGATTTTTGAAAACATTATCACATTGTTCAAGTTCATCATTGGTTCATATTTAACAACAAATACACGAAATTCCATAGATTCTATAACTATCTCTAGAAAATGATCTATGTGTAAAAACTACAGTTAGGTTTCTTTCTAAAGTAATTTCTTTATAATATTTAAAAAATCTACCAAATATTGACAATGGATAAAGTGCTTTATTTTTTTTAATATTTATTTTTCTTGTATTAAGAATATGTCCTAAACTTACTTTGTCAGAAACAAAAAAGTTATATTTAGAAAAACTGTTAATGAACTAGAAGGATGCCCAATTCTAGATAATATTTTATTTAATTTTTTAATGATATAAAGACAAACAATTTAGTTACATAGTTATCAATTAATTTTTTGTTTGATTTTCCATCATAAGTTAGTTAATCTCTACCATCATTTCTAATAATACTAAACTTAATATGTAATTGTGCATGATTTGGATGAAGCCAACCATCACCAATATTTATTTCAATTTCTGTATCATTGTTAGGAACATTTTTAGTTTTTTCATTAACAGAAATATATAAATGGATAACATTCAATTTTATTCATGATTATTAAGGAAAAAATATATTAAGATATTGAGATATTTCTAAAATATCTGTTACAGTAACACCATTAACGTCAATTAAATTATCATTTTCATCAGTTATAGTAACTTCTAAACCTTGAATTGTATTAAAAATTGTAACATTTATATGATAATTTGGTTCATAAATAATTATCCACCAAACTGTGGATTTTGTTTAAATGAAGCAACAATATTAGTTTCTTTATGAAAATGATCATTATGTTTTATATACATTCTATCAGCAAGATTAAAATTTATATATGTTAATTCAAAAGGAATTATTTTAGGTACATTTTTACCTACAACTTTTTTATTAGCTTGCACAATTTGATTATTAAAACCAAGTTAACTTCCAATACTATCTGCTAAATCCATATAGAATTTTACATCACTTTCAATAACAATTCTGTTGAAAATCATCTGTTTTAATGTGTATATTAGGTTTTTTCAAATGCATAACTATTTGAATATTTTTCAAACTATATTGACCCACAGCAATTTCTATTGTTTCTCGATCAAAATATATTTTATTGTTTTTTGTTGTAATATTTGGTGTTAAATAGTTGAATAAAAACCAAGAAAACGTTATTATAATTATTAGAAAATGGAACAGTTAATCGTTTTCTAAGAATAGAAGATTTTTCACTAAGTTGAACAACCTACTGATTTAGTATTGAAAATATTAATAAATTAATAAATTAATGGAAAAATTTATTAATAAATGAAAAATTAATAAATGAAATATATTAATAAACGAGAAAATTATTATTAAATGAAGAAAATAAGTTGGTAAGCACTAGAATTCCAGAAAATAAGTTAAAAAACAAACATGGTAACCTTTTACTAAATTCTGTAAAATGTACAAGAATTGGAGCAAGTGGTTGTGGAAAGACATTGTTAATGATTGATAAATATATTTTAACTCCAGGATGGTTAAATTGGAAACACTTAGTTAGAGTCAATTTCAATTATTAAAATATTTTTGACAAGATGACACAAATTTAAATCATATTTACCATGAGATTGTTGGTGGAGACTTAAAATTTGGTAATTTTAAAGAATTGTTTAGTAAATGTTGGAGTAATGAATTAGGTTTTTTAACAATAGATACGTCTAGATAACAAATAAAGTTAAGTTTAGAAAAAAATAAATCATTCTTGGCAACATAAAGTTAAACAAAAGCATTAACTTAAACATTATCTTTAACATTAAAGAAAAACATAAACATAAAGTAAGCTTTGGAAAAAACAACCAAGAACAGAATATAAAAGATATAAAAAGGTAGATCAACCTGTCGATTCATTTGGTGGTAGTATACCAAAACATTCAATAACTATTTAGGAAATGATGTACTATATTACAATAGAGAAAGAATTCAAAATATTGATGAAGTAATATTAGGTCATTCATGTTTATTTGTTTTAAAATTGCTTTATGAAAATTATAATTTTAATGATTTTTAGATAAAATAAATGGACATATGTGGAAGTAAGATACATGTAACTAAACATACTGAACAAGCACTTAATAAACCTTCATTCAATAATGTAAGAATTGAAATAATTGAAAATATTATTAAACAGCGTCAGTCATCAATAAATATAAAGATAACTACTACAATTAAACAATTTCAAAAAGGATTCAATATTATCTTTAAAGTAACTATTGGTTATATTGGTTTTAAAAAGAGAAGACTTATTAATGTAAATGATACGATTGATGTAAGAGCTACAGTTAACACACATTATTTTGATAATCAACTATTAAATGATGTTACAAAACCGAAATACACAATCATTTCAACACAATTTAATTCCTTCTTCTCTACCTACGTAATTCTGTAGCTCTCAATTCGTTCGAGCAATCAATCATTCATGATAGGAAACACAGTCATAGCTCAGTCACTCAAAATGATTCTGAAAATTTACTTGTTAGAATGAAATCAGGCGATGATTCTTCTTCTCTGCAGCCTCGTGCTTTGCGGCAGTCTGCTAATCTGTACAAATAAAATGCCTCGTAATTTTGGGAGCGTTGTATAATCAGTCGGGAAATCTAATATCAAGCGGATATTTGGCTTTGATGAAGTTTAACCTTCCGAAGAAGTAATGGAGCTCTTGGATTATTAAATGCAGGTTCGTATCCAGTCTTTCGGAAGTTCCCTTCTGATTAACAACTACGCAATATATCGATAAATATCATTAATTCTCAAATTTAAAATACACACCTTTTTTTTGAAAGAGCAGTCTATATATATTTCCTTTTAATCGTACAGTTCGTATCAGTTATCTTCTGTGATAAATCTCAATAATCAGATTACAGTTCTTCCAAACCAAGCTCAGGCTAATCGGCACGAAGATAATCTCGGAATCCTCCTTTTCTTTTTTTTCTAACAACCACCAGAGAGAGTACTACATAGAATACTTATGCGCTCATGGCATAGCTATTGTATGAACTACTTTTCGCATGGATTCTGCGAGTATGAAGATAGAAAATTAGTAAACGTCATTCAAGGGTAGAATTGTATCTGAATAATTCATCGAATATATAGAGATATTACAATTGCCCCTCGCAGAGATCAAAGTTAATGATAATACACTTTGCGAGCTAACAGAAAAAAATTGTTGGGTTGTTTATTCAAAAGAGGAATATTTTGAATTAGTAGAATTTTATTATAGAGAGTATGGGTAACATGTTAAGACAATAAGTTACGAGAATACCTAAGCTGTAGCTTTTACATGTACCGGGGTATACCCGCATCCCGAGTACATAACCAGGGAAGATTTAGATTGGTGTAATTACGAAAAAGGTCTACCCATTTGGGAACTGGCCTTCACAGGGAAACCCTGGAAAACCCAGAAGAATAGACCCCCGCTCAGGTATTAAAGAAGATAGGAAAGCCTAAATCCAGTAATTTTGAAATATAAGAAGCTCCATAGATTAGATCGAAGGAAAAGTGCCTCATAGCCAAAATAAATTTTACAATATTGCTCAAAATAAATTTTCAAAATTCTTCTTTCGACGATGTAGCCGGCGATCTCGTTGTGAAGTCGATGGAACAGGAACACTGGGTACGGACACCGGGTAGGCGACGTACAGCGTTCGGTGGACGCGGCACGGAGGACAGGCGATGGTACAGGATAGAAGCTGGCAACGTGCCTTAGAAACAGGAAGATGATCTCAGGAACAGATGGTCAGGGACGTGAACATGAAACAGGTTTAAAGTGGAATAAGAAATGGTTCTGACTGAATAAATCCCTGGAAGAGAGTGGATTAAGGCAACGAAGTCCATATTTCATGATTGAACTCAAAATCGGAGTGGATTCTTATATTCTTCCATCTGTACTAGACTGGAACATCCATCAGTCCTGATCATTGCGATTTTTTTTTTGTAGTCCTCAATACCAATGTTGTTTTGCATTACAACTGCTGATTGTCCAAAACATTGCCAAATAGACTGTGGACATTTAAATTTTGTTGTAGCTCATATCGAATGTATTCCTCTCAACAAAATTTTTAATCTAATCTTCGTTTTGTTATAGTGCAGGTGGAAGTAGAGCATTCAATATGTCCAAGGTTTGCTTTCAATTACGAAATTATGGATAAAATTGAAGTTTACACCTGATGAAAAATTTTAAACATAGGCATATGACACTGACTCCACAAAAGGAATAATTTGAAAAATTTTCATTATTCTTATAATTAATTGATTTATAGATCCACTTGTAAATAAATATCATTAATGATGACGTATGTTCATTTAACAAATCATCCAATCGCAGAATCTTCTTCATCCTCTCATGAACATTTATGGAAATATATTTCAACAATTATGTCCATGAAACACACAAACTGCTATTCTTAAAAAGTTAATTAATATTCTTAAATTAATTCTGCTGGTAGAGAAGGCATATTAAAAAAATCTAAAAATTATAATAATTTTCTCTTGCGCAACCAGTGTGTTTCTTCAATTGTTTGCAACACTGACATTATCGACTGTTGCTTCATTTCACAGTTCATTTGTTTTCTTGCGCGAACAGCGCACATCATACACACAGCGTATTTACCTACTTATCCCACACTGTTCAAGTTTCACACGTAATTCTCACATAAGTGCGTGTCTTGAGGAAATGTAGATGCACTTTCATTGTATATCACTGTGGCTTCTGCTCATAGTCCGCACTTACAAACGCTAGTAATTAACAAATTCTTCTACCTATCTTAAAAATTTTGTGCTAAACTATCACAGGAGTAATCTCACTGTCTCTTAACCTATCACAGGAGTAATTTCACTGTCTCTTAACCTACCACAGGAGTAATCTCACTGTCTCTTAACCTATCACAGGAGTAGTCTCACTGTCTCTTAACCTCTAGACAACATAAACTTCTTGATATTTATATACACATTTGACTCATAGTCAACTTCCACTCTAAATTCTTCTCCATATTTGGTATCACAGATCTACGATCTTTCAAAACATTTCTTAATATCATTATGCGGGAATAATCCCTTTATTCTTTTCTATTCGGGATATGCCAACAAGTATGATCGAGGATTTGGTGTATTTACAATAACATATGGTCTGGTATAAATAAGATTCCATTTCTTTATGTTCTTCACCAGTTTCGAGGAATGGATGTGTCGCCTCAATAAAACCTTTTCTCCAAGATGAAATGTCTGAATCCGGTGAATCCGTTTTTCATATATCAATTTCCATTGTACTGCCTTTTTAGTTAAATTGACAAGTGCGAGTCAAATCTTTTCTTCCCATTTTAAATTCTGGTCTTCATACTTTTCGTCCGTTGCCTCCAGGTTTTGGAACGACTAAGAGAGGAGAACAATATGGACTAGTTGATGGCTCAATCAAGTTCCATTCTAACATTCTATTTATCTCCCTTTAATCAGATTGTTTTAAACGTCAGGGGATCGGATAGTGCGTGTAACAGTAAGTCTGATGTGGCTTCACTTGTAGGTGACAAATATATCCTTTAATAATTCCTGGTTTCTCATCAAAAATCTCTTCATATGCCCCTATCAAATAATGAAGCTGCTGACTTTGTTCTCCGGTAAGCTGATTTGATTCACTAGCCTTTATCATTGCTGTTTGGTTAAAGTCCTCTTGTTGTATCAAATCCTTTGAAAGCTCCTTCCAACGACCGCTTGTAGTGTCAATCAATTGAATTATGGCACCGCGACAATATTTCTCATGCACAGTTTCCTTTCTATTTAAATCCAGTGCTATCTCTTCTCCATTTAATCTAAATTTAACTATTCCTTCCAAAAAATCAATCTGACACTCGTACTCCTGCATACTCCCAATACCAAGAGTACAGTCCACTAATAACTTATCCACTACAAGGAACGTGCATTTTATTGCTACATTTCCCATTTTCATCTCTAATTGTGTTTGTATTTTGACATTGGGAGAGCGTGCTCCAACAGCTCCAATGATTTTGCAGTTCTGTACTGGCAAAATTGGTACCTTCTTCTTCCTAGTAATTCTCCGAAAAAGAGCGCCTGAGATGACATTGGCGGAAGCGGCGGTGTCCAATATCACATTCGTTGGAACTTCCTCTATTTCAACAAATACTTCCGATACCGGAACACTCGATCTGTCATTATGACACGTTATTAAATCCTTTGTTAACTCTTCAGTCAACAGCTCACCATCATTATATCTTAACAATTGTAATTTTACTGTTTCGCCCGTAACAGATCCCCTGACCGGTCCTCCGGGGCACGATGCGATCATGTTTAGTTTGACTGATTATTGGTCTGATTGGTATTTGTCTCTTCAGCTACTTCAGTGATTATCGGTTGTTGTGGTGAATTCTGACTATATTGCCTTGCTTGATTCGTGTAAGTATTATTGTTGTTTTGCTGGTGTTGGTAGAACTGTCCTGTGTTGCCATACATTGGATTATACCGATTAAAATTACTATTGTTCCTAAAATAGCCCCTCGCTGCACCATTACTAAAGTTTCCATTATGGTAATAATTATTTTTTGCATTTTGTCCATTGCTAAGTCTCCTCGGAGAGTGTAGTTGGTTATGATTATTGTTACTGCTACCATTACGGCCATTCCCACTCAAGTTGCAGCTCGGATTCACTTCTATTGCTCTTCTTTGATATGAAATTTCTCTTGCCCTTTTATTGTCCTCCTCAATTATATCAATACGATCAAGCGTAGTCATAAATGAGTCTATATCCTTATCATTTATATACAACAGCTGATTCCTTATACTGGTGGGTAGTCTGGACTTGAGTATTCTAAGTATATCCGGCAAAGGAATCGGTACATCCCAATACAAAGATTTATTAATGTATTTCTCAAAATATCTCTTTAGAGATCCTCTAGAAAATGAGAAAGGCTCAGGATATAATACTTCCTGCCTAAGTCTTTCTTGTACTCCAGCAGACCAATATTTTGCTAGAAAAGCCTGCTCAAATTCTTTGTAACATTTACAAGAAGATGTTTGTTTGGATGCCCACAATGCTCCTGTTCCTTGTATATATCCAGATACAAAACTAATCTTTTGCCATTCTGTCCAAGATCGTGGAAATAGACCACTGAAACTTCGAATAAAGACTACAGGATGAACATTCTTTTTGTCAGGGTTAAAGATTTGAAATTATCTCTGTTTAATCATCTTCTCCTCAACGGTACTACGATTCCAAAAATCATCCTGTTCGTACTTTCCCCTGTGGCTATCCGTTATATCGAATCTAACTTGTGACGTTCCAGTTCTGTCTACATCGGATCTTGATGTGGACGGAATGTCACGCGCAGATTGAGAGTTTTGTTTCCTACTTCTCGGTGTTTCTAAATCCTCCTGCGAGAGATTTAGTGATCTTTCGATATTTTCTTTCCAACGCGAGAAATCTTCGCCAAGTTGTTCTCGAACTTCCTTTAACCCTTTGTTAAAAAAATTATCCTCGGAACTCTCTGAAATTGACTGTAAAGCTACTTTCACAGTTTGTTCTATCGTTTCCTAAGGAGAATTTTGCCGCTCTAATGTCATTTCTGAAAACTTTCCCACAAGTACATTCATTCTATGTTCCACTGTCTCCTGTTTTTCCTTCACTTCGTCAAATTGCTTCTTTAGATTATCTTGGGATTCTGTTATTTGTGGTATCATAGCTACGGAACACTGTATGTCCTTTTGAGCTTGTATTACTTGAGGAACCAGTTCTACTTGTTTTTGTATCATGTCAATTTTGACGGATACATATTCAGTTAGTTCCGCTTTTAATTTACTATTGTTTTCTTGGCATTGTTGGCGGACCTGCTCAATTCGAGCAATAAGATTCTGTTCGGTCCTTTCTGCCTGTTCCTTTATTTCCTGTGTCTGGGTATTTAATCTCTGATCTAATTCAGTAAAGGTTGCTCTTAACTGATTTTGTAATTCTGTTTGATTTTCGGCTAGTTGATTTTTGAATTCATTTTGTATAACGGATAAGTCTCGTTTAACCTCCGCTTGGCCTTCGGCTAATAGAGACAACTGTTGCATAATAACAACTAATGTGTCAACAACAGTCTGATCAGCTGTTGCATGAATGTTTTCTGAGCCAGCGGAATTATTTATATTGCTACCGCTAGCCACAACAGTCTCAGAATTGCTATCCGTGACCTCTGCTCCTGCGCAAACAGCTGCAGGCTGTTGCACTTTTCGTTGCTGATTCAATGACATTTTAAATGCCGCTCTAGGCAATACCATTAAATAACTGTCAATGTCAGGTTCTAATCACTAAATACAGTTTCAAATTTACTGTCGTAGACACACTTAACTTTCAAATTACTTCACAGATGGCATAAAGTTCAATGTCCAGATACGAAAATCACACAATATACAGTTCTACAATATAACTACTATCTGGAAAAAAGTTCATTCTAAATTGATTTCAAACGATTTTAACTACAGGAAAAAAAAATTAGATTTCTCTGGCCTTGTCTGTAGTCTCGGTGTTGTCCAATAGTTGAAATCGTTTCTTGGTATCAGCAATCTTTTACAATGGGCACCGAATCTCTCTTCAGATTAGTTACCTCTCGTTCTCGTTGGTTTTCATGAAACAAAAAATACATATATTATATAACAATCCAAGAGAGTCCTGTCACACTGGCGCCACTGTAATTTTTTTCCTTCTTCTCTACCTACATAATTCTGTAGCTCTCAATTCGTTCGAGCAATCAATCATTCATGATAGGAAACACAGTCATAGCTCAGTCACTCAAAATGATTCTGAAATTTTACTTGTTAGAATGAAATCAGGCGATGATTATTCTTCTCTGCAGGCTCGTGCTTTGCGGCAGTCTGCTAATCTGTACAAATAAAATGCTTCGTAATTTTGGGAGCGTTGTATAATCAGTCGGGAAATCTCATATCAAGCGGATATTTGGCTTTGATGAAGTTTAACCTTCCGAAGAAGTAATGGAGCTCTTGGATTATTAAATGCAGGTTCGTATCCAGTCTTTCGGAAGTTCCCTTCTGATTAACCACTACGCAATATATCGATAAATATCATTAATTCTCAAATTTAAAATACACACCTTTTTTTTGAAGGAGCAGTCTATATATATTTCCTTTTAATCGTACAGTTTGTATCAGTTATCTTCTGTGATAAATCTCAATAATCAGATTACAGTTCTTCCAAACCAAGCTCAGGCTAATCGGCACGAAGACAATCTCGGAATCCTCCTTTTCCTTTTTTTTTACCACCACCAGAGAGAGTACTACATAGAATACTTATGTGCTCATGGCATAGCTATTGTATGAACTACTTTTTGCATGGATTCTGCGAGTATGAAGATAGAAAATTAGTAAACGTCATTCAAGGGTAGAATTGTATCTGAATAATTCATCGAATATATAGAGATATTACACACACATTATTTTGATAATCAACTATTAAATGATGTTACAAAACCGAAATACACAATCATTTCAACACAATTTAATAGCAATGTTATCAATACACAATTGAAAAATTAATCAGATTCATCAAGATGACTCCAATACGTTGTTTACAAAAAACAAAGTAGAAGAAGCTTTCTTCATACTATTTCTCAAAAGCAGATTTAACACCATACTTAGAACAGTTAAGTAATCATAAAAAAATATATGATAAACAAATATTTGAATTTGCCTTTATAATAGGTGGTGAACAAATATTGTGCAATCTTGAATATATGTTTGTTTTTAAAAAAGTAATTGTTATTACTAAAAATATGAATAAATTATTAACATTTAATGATCTCAATATTTTTCTATGCATTGATGATTAACTTTATAAAGTAGCTTCCATTAATCAGTCATTATTAGTAGTAGATAAGACAATTTTTTTAACTACATTACTAAAATATTCTGTTTAAACTTTTGTAGTTGATTTAAAGTCAACTATATTTGGTGGAGTATTTTAAATTATTTAAATTAAATATCAATATAATTTTTTTATTTTATATAAATTTGTAATCAACAAATTTTTTCTATATAAATTTTTTATATGTAGTTGAAAAACAGTTCACATTTAGTTCTTAAAGATAAGTCACATTTATTGTTGAAAGTGTGAAAAATTTGCAGAATCAAATAACAATAACTAAATATGGCAGACAAACAAATCAAAGTATTTGTACAGTTTGTAAATCTAAAAAGAGAGAATTCAATAAAATGTTTTTGTAAATGGTGGAGGTTTAAATAACATTTGCAAAAATATAATTAATGAATTACATAAATCATTTAGAAAGAATCTTAAAAGAAGAAAAGTCGTTTCTTCAGGCATAGATGATTTATGGCAAAATGATCTAGTTGAAATAGGGTCAGGTAATTTAAAATGATTTCCAAAAATAAATAAATGGTAAAAATATTTATTAGCCATAATTGATGTTTTTCAAAATATGCATTTGCTGTTCCTATTAAAGATAAAACAGCTAAAAATGTATTTGATGCTTTTAAAACATTTTAATAGTTAGAAAGCAAAATAATTTACAAACAAATTATGGTAAGGAATTATATAACAACGAATTTAAAAATGTTATGAAGAAAAATAATATTGATCATTATTCAAGTTTTTCAGAGTTAAAAGCATCTGTTGTTGAACGATTTAACAGAACACTTAAAGAAATAATATGGAAGATAGTTGCTTTACAAGGAAATTATAAAGGGTTAAATTTGGTTCAAAATTTAATTGATGATACAATAATACAAAACATTCTACGGTAAACCAATAGAAGTCAGTGAAAAAATTTAAAAATAAGTAACTTCATAAGGGTGACAAAGTTAGAATTAGTAAACTTCAAGGTCTTTTTGAAAAAGGATATACAGCTAATTGGTGAACAGAAATATTTGAAATTGAAGACGTTATTTTTTCTAATCTAATTAAATATAAGTTAAAAGATATAAAAGGAATTTATTATGAACAAGAACTACAGAAAACAAAAGCCAGACATTTACTTAGTTGAAAAAGTTGGAAGAAAGAAAGGTAATCAAGTTTATTTTGAATGGTTAAGTTTTGATAATTCAAATAACAGTTGGATAAAGAAAGCTAAAGTAATTTTATAAAGAGTTAATTTCCTTTTTAGTTTAACAATCAATTAGTTTTGAAAAGAATAATTTTACTATTTAGTTTAGCAATCGATGAGTTTTTAAACTATTAGTGTTTAAGAGAATTAGATCAGTATTTACGCTATCAATAAATGAATTTTAAATAAGTATGATGTATTTCCATCAAATTTTAACATATTTTGATTTAATTATTTGATCCTTTACTTGAAATCTACTAGGGTAATACTTCCATCTTTTACCATAATACTTTCATCTTTCAATTTATATCTATCATCTTTTATTTTAATTATTTCGTTATTTATTTTATTGAATGTTTTTAGTTTTTGTACTCAATTATCTTTGTGTTTTATTTGATCTTCGAAGAAGTTTCCATTTATATAGAAAAATTAATAATTTTGTCTCCAATTCACTTCTCTCACTGATTAACCTTGTAGTAGATGTGATACCATGTTGTACACAATGGTTCCATATTCGAATCAAGACTTTGCCAACATGGTGTTGACTTATGGAAAGACAAATAGCAGTAGGTGACAAGCACCAAGGTTGTATCAGGAGACCCATCCCCACTGACATCAACCACATTCATTGTTTGTGACTTAATTTCGCTGTTTGTCTGAGACACGGTCGTTTCAGGGAGCAGGAAGTCATGAAGGACGTACCTGAAATGTTCAGACACCAGACTTTGAGGAAAATGTGCTTAACACTGTGGAAGGCGACTGTCGTGTCAGTACCAGGCAGTTGGCCGGCCAGATGACTGGAATATTCTCCATAACAATTGTTACTACCATTATGTTTTTACAGTACTTACAGGGCTTACTACTGACAGACTTTCCAAATTGGGAGCAGTTTTGTCACTGGTTTCTTAATCAGGCATCCTCGATTCTGGGATTTGTGTCACCCATTCTATTCACGGGTGGGGCCATCTTTACACAGATTGGTATTTTCAACTTTCATAACCGTCATCTGTGGGGTAGTATGCAGAACCCCCATGGTATGATAACAGCAGATCATTGGCATTAATGTAGTCAGAATGTGTGGGCCTAGATAAATGGCAACCATATCTTCTTTCCACATTACCTAACAGGTCGGAACTATCAGCATTTCTGGTGGACAACACTGCCTCTTCTGTTGAAAGAATTGCCACTAATAATTTGAAGGGTTATGTGGCTGCTACATGATGGTGCTCCTGCCCACTTTGCTATTAATGTCTGGATGCAGCTCAATCGTAGCTTCTCTGGCCAATGTATCAGACAAGGGGGTCCAGTTGCATGGACTGCTCATTCACTGGATCCCAATTTGTGCAACTTTTGGTTATGGGACCATCTCAAAAGTGTAGTGTATGCAGAGCTCTATCCAGATGTGGAGACAGTGGAGCCATTTATTCACGCTGCCTTCAACACCATTTTGATGCAGCCTGTCTGATGTGAACATGTGAGCCTAACATGCTACAGACTGTACATGCATGCATTGAGGCACATGGAATTCATTTTCAACACATACTGTAACTGTAACTGCATGGTATAGCGTGTATTAGACTGCAGTCTCTGTAACAATGTATGACTGAATAAATGGTCTGTAGTATGGAAACCAAGCATTTCCAGATACAGGTTTATTAGACTCTTTTTATTCTGTATCCTCTCATTGATGAATCCCTAGAGTTTGTACACAGTGGAAAAATCACCCTATATATATATATATATATATATATATATATATATATATATATATATATATAGATTGATAATTACCAAAACCTTCTTGCCTCCGTGATGAAACCATATCCCTAAGTCATCATGGACTCCTTCCACCCAGTCCGGCATCGGTGATTGGGTTCCATGCTACCACAGATCCCACTCCATTTACTTCACCCACTTTGACATTTCATCATCATGCACTCACAGGTCCAGATCCCCTAAAGAAGCTGTAACAACCACAACAACATGTAGACGAGTTGGAAACTTTTCTTTTCTACGAATGAGCATATACTATGAAATCCGATTTGATAAATGCACATGTACTTATATGACTGTTATGATAGGTTTATCAGGGGTGCTGTAATACTCCCCTCGACCTGCTCAGAATCACCTACAACAGCAAGAACATTTCGATGTAAAGGCATACACAGTGGGGACGCAAATATACGAAATATAACAGTAAGAAACTTTTTTTTAAAGAGAATATGTGCATACATGGTTGAATTTCCGCTGGAGATTGCTCAGACGCCTTGATCTGCTTGCCTATAAGCTCCAGCAACCAGTCAGACTCATTGAGATCATGTGCTGTGACAAGAAATAAGAATTGTAAATTTCTTATAACATAAACATATACTACGAAATTTAAACTCTAAATTATGTACTTACACAGTTGATGTGCTGTTGGAATCGCAGCTGGATGCTGATCCATGATCTGAGGGGGCAGCATACCACCATCAACTTACTCTGATTCAGCCTCCAGCTCTCGAATTAATTCCTCCCTAATTTGGTGATGGAATGCTTTAACAACAACAAATAAACTTTTTGCAGCAAAAATATACTACGAAGTATATACTCTCTCACACAGTCACACACACACACACACACACACACACACACACACACACACACACACACACACATAAGCAGATAAACAGCGAACTATAGCATAGGAATAGTAGCCTCTCACTGATCTGTTAGCATACAGCTGCTGTGGAACTTTGTAAGTAGGCTTTTTAGGTTTTTACGTTGATAACGCCATGTTGCGCTCTATATGAAAATCACCGACTGTGCTGTGTGAAGGCTGTGGTTGGTTTGCATTGTTGGAGTATATGCTATTGTAGTGTTGAGCACTTCACTGTTAACAGCGCTTAGCGTTGTGCAGTTGGCGGTGAACCGCCAGCAGTGGTGGATGTGGGGAGAGAAACGATGGAGTTTTGAGAGCGGATTTTCTGGATGTGTGTCCATCAGAGACAGTAAATTTGTAAGACTGGATGTAATGAACTGCTATATATGTTATGACTTTTGAACACTGTTAAGGTAAATACATTGTTTGTTCTCTATCAAAGTCTTTCATTAGCTAACTACGCCTGTCAGTAGTTAGTGCCTTCAGTAGTTAGAATCTTTTATTTAGCTGGCAGTAGCGGCGCTCGCTGTATTGCAGTAGTTCGAGTAACGAAGATTTTGTGAGGTAAGTGATTTGAGAAAGGTATAGGTTAATGTTAGCCAGGGACATTCTTTTGTAGGGATTATAGAAAGTCAGACTGCATTGTGCTAAAAATATTGTGTGTCAATTAAGCACAGTCATTCGGAATTTTTCTGAGGGGACGTTTCATATGTTGACCCTTAGCAGAGGCTAACTTTTTTAAGTTTTTCATTATTTTATGTAGAAGAAAATACTAATAATTAAAAATTTTTTTGTAATTTTCTATGTTGTGCATCATATGTGAGATTTTACATTTTGTAGATTCTAGCTCAATAACTCATTGTTAAAGTAAATTCTGTATTTAATGAGTAACTTAACTGATTTTGAAAAATTCAGGATATTTGATTAACTTCACCGATTGTAAAACATTTAACTAAACACATAATTTTTACAATAACTCAGCTAATCATAATAACCAACTCATTTTTAAATTTTCTACATAAAATAATGAAAAACTTGAAAAATTTATAAAAGTGAAAACTCTATGCTTATACACATTTATGAAACTTTTTAAGAAAGATGGAAAAAATAAATACTGAAAATTGTAATATACATTACTTCAGTTATCTTATTTATTTACTTACATTCACAAGCTAAAATTTTTGAAATAATTGTTATACTAATACTTTTTATTTTCTTACAATCACTTTGAGAATTTTTATAACTTCATTTGTAAACTAACACATCTTTTATGTATTTACTTAGATTCACGATGTACACTTTTTAAAATAATGTACTTCGTTAATTAATATATTATCATTTATCTACTTATGTCCTCAATGTGATTTTTTATGATAATGTACTTATTTAACTAATATACTTTATTTACTTACTTAGCTTCACAATGTCAATTTTTATAATTTAATGAACTTTCTTAACCAATACATTTTCTTTATTTCTTTACCTCCCTTCACAAAGTGATTTTTTAAAAGTAATTTACTTGTGTAAATTAATACACTATTTATTTACTTACTATCACAGTGCGATTTTTTAAAAACAGTCTACATTAGTTAAATAATACATGTTACTGTGTTTAAATCGTGATGTAAATTAAATAATTAAGTTATCAGTTGGTTAATATAATTCGTTTAATTTTGTAAGAATTACACATTTAGTTAATGTCTGAAAATCGGTTAAGTTAATCAATTATCCTGAATTTTTAAAAAATCAATTAAGGTACTTATAAAATACAGAATTTATACTAACAATGAGCTATTGAGCTAGAATCTACAAAATGTAAAATCTCACATATGATGCACAACATAGAATAATTACTGAAAATTGTTAGTTATTTTAATAATGAGCTACTGACCTAGAATCTACAAAATTCAAAATCTCACAAATGATGCACAACATGGAATACTTACTGAAAATTTTTAATTATTGGCATTTGCTTCTGCATATAATAATGAAAAACTTAAAACATTTATAAAAGTGTAACTCCATCCTTATATACATTCCTGAAAATTTTAAAGAAAGATAGAAAAAATTACAACTGGGAGTTTTTATATAATTTACTTTTGTTAATTATTTATTTTATTTAATTACTTACATTCACAATGTAAAATTATAAAAATAATCTTCTTTTCCTTTAACTAAGACATTTTACTACTACTTTTTATTTTCTTAAAATCACTTTGAAAATTTTGTAATCTTTTATTTATTTACTTACATTCACGATGTAAACTTTTTAAAATAATGTACTTCGTAAATTAATATATTATCATTAATCTACATATCTCCACAATGTGATTTTTTACCATAATGTACTTTTTTATTTTATAATGTACTTTTGTTAACTAATACATTATTTATTTATTTACTTACTTTCACAATTTAAAATTTTTAAAATAATGTAATTTATTAAGTATTGTTTTTTTATTATTTTATTCATGTTCACTAAAATTTTTTATGTATTTACTTAATATCATAATGTCAATTTTATAAATAATAGACTTTCTTAACTAGTACATTTTATCTAAGTATATACTTACCCTCCCAATGTGATTTTTTAAAAGTAATTGACTTATGTTAATTAATACATTCTATTTAATTACTTACATTCAATATGTGAATTTTTAAAAATAATGTACTTTATCAATGACAAATGTTATTGTGTTTAAATCATGTTGTAAATTAAGGAATTACGTAATAAGTCAGTTGGTTATTATAATTAGTTGAGTTTTGTAAAGAAACTGAATTTAGATAACGTATAAAAATCGCTTAAATTAAGCAAATATTTTAATAATTAGCTAGTGAGCTAGAATCTAGCGAATGTAAAATCTCACATATGATGTGAAATATATTAATTATTAACAATTGGTTCTAGAGGAAATAATGAAAAACCTCATTAATTTATAAAAGTGATAACTTTATGCTTATATATATTTATGAAACATTTTAAACAACATAGAAAAAATAAATACTCAAAATTGTAATATACATTTTGTTAATCATCTAATTTATTTTATTTATTTACCTACATTCACAAGGGAAAATTTTTAAAATAATGTACGTTTGTTTTACTAATACTTATTATTTTCTTACAATCACTTTGAAAATTTTTATTTGTTTACTTGCTTTCACACTGAAAGTTTTATTAAATGACTTATGTTCACAATGTGATTTTTAAGATAATAAACTTATTTAACTAATATATTTTATTGTATTATATACTTGCATTCACAATCTAAGATTTCTAAAATAAAGTGCTTTTATTTTTACTAATACATTTAGTTATCTTACAATCACTTTGTAAATATTTATAACTAACTTTTGTTAACTAATACATTTTTTAATTATTTACTTACATTCACAATATAAAGTTTTTAAAATAATGTATTTTCTTAACTTCTACATTTTATTTATTTACTTGACTTCACAATGTAATTTTATAAATGATGTGCTCTCTTAACTAATACATTTTGTTTATTAATTTACCTATGTTCACAATGTGATTTTTTATTTCTTCAATTCATTCTCATACCTTAATTAATTTTATATCATAATTAATTTTTATAACTTAATTAATCAATTTCAACACAATGTAAACACAATAACATGTACATTTCAACAAAAGCACATTATTTTAAAAAGATCACATTGTTAACATAAGTAATAAATTTCTTTTGTGAAAGTTAGTAAATAAATAAATAATGAATTAGTTAAAAAAGTAAGTTATAAAAATCACTTTGTATGTGATCGCAAGAGAATAAAATGTGTTAGTTAAAGCAAAAGTACATTTTTTAAAATTGTAGATTGTTAGTGTAAGTAAATAAATAATATAAATTAGTTAACAAAAGGAAATGATATTAAAATTGTCAGTTTCGATTTTTTCTTGTTAAAATGTTTCAGAATTGTTTTTATATGGAATTAACACTTTTATAAATTTTTAAGTTTTTCATTAATATATGTAGAAGCAAATGTTAAAAATTATAAAAATTTTCAGTAGTTATTCTATCTTTTGCATCATACTTGAGATTTTACATTTTGTAGATTCTAGCTCATTAGCTCATTTTGAAAATAAATTCTTTATTTTTTAAATAACTTTCTTGGATTTTTAAAATTTGAGGAAATTTGATTAACTTAACCGACTTTAAAACTTAATTAAATACATAATTTTTACAATAACTAAATTTGTTATATAAATTCAAAAAATTATTACTTAATTAACAACATGATTTAAACACAATAACATGTATTATTTAACAAAAGTACATTATTTTGAAAAATTCACATTGTGAATGTAAGTAAATAAATAGAATGTATTAGTTATCTTAAGTAAATTACTTTAAAATATCACACTGAGAAGGTAATTAAATTAAGAATAATTATGTATTAGTAAAGAATGTCATTATATTTAAAAATAAACAGATTGAAGTTAGGTAAATAAATAAAATATATTAGTTAACAAAGTGCATTGTGGACATAAGTAAGTTAATAAAAATATGTTAATTAACAAAGTACAGAATTTTTAAACTTTTTTGATTGTGAATGTAAGTAAATAAATGAAAATAGCCTAAGTGATTTTTTAAATATTCAGTATGTCGATTTATACATTTACTCAACGAATTATAATAACCATCAGATTTATAACTTTATTACTTTCTTTAGAACATGATTTTAACACAATAACATGTATAATTTAAGAAAAGTATCATATTTTTAAAAAATCACATTGTGAAGGTAAGTAAATACATAGAATGTACTGGTTAACACAAGTAATTTACTTTTAAAAATGGCATTGTGAAGATAAGTAAATAAATATATAAAATGTATTAGGTAAGGAAGTAAACTATTTTAAAAAAACCCAATTCAATGAAACATATTAGTTATGTAAGTACAATATTATAATAACCAATTTTTACAATATTTTAATAACCAACATTTTATAAATTAATACCTTAATTTACAAAACTCTTATTAGTTTTTTAAATTTTTCATTAATTTATGTAGAAAGAAATGTTAAAAATTTAAAATAATTCAGTAGGTATTCTTTGTTGTGCATCATATGTGGGATTTTACATTAGCTAGATTCTAGCTCAGTGGCTAGTTATTCAAATAAATTCTGTATTTTATAAGTAACATCACTGATTCATTTAAAGATTCAGTATATTTGACTAACTTAAGCGATTTTAAAAAGTTAACTACATTCAGAATTACTACAGAATTCAACTAATTAAAATAACCAACCGATTTAGATCTAAATTACATAATTTACAAGATGATTTAAACACAATAACGTATATAATTTAACAAAAGGGCACTATTTTTTTTTTAAATCATATTGTGAAAGTAAGTAAATAAAATAAATGTTTTAGTTAACGTAGGTAAACTACTTTTAAAAAATCACATTATAAAGGTAAGTAATTAAATAAATAAATTGTGTAAGTTAAGAAAGGAAATAATTTATAATATTTGAAATTGTGAGCTTAAGTAAAAGATAATAAATAATAGTTATGAAAGTACATAATCTTAAATAATTACATTGTGAATATAAGTAAAATAGTGATAATATAATAATTAAAGGTACATTGTTTTCAAAATTTGACTTTTTGAATGTATTTTTAAAGAAAAGTACACAGTCAAAAAAATCACATTGTGAAGGTAAGTAAATAAATAAATACAAAGTATTAGTTAAGAAAATACATTATTAAAAAATTCACATTGTAGTTAAGTAAATAAACGGCATATATTAGTTAAGGATGTGCTTTACTTTAAAAAATCGCATTGTGAACAGAAGTAAATTACTGAAAACATATTAATTAACAAAGCACATGATTTTAAAAATTGTACATTGTGAATGATGAATGTGTTAGTTAATAAAAGTAAGTTATAAAAATTTACAATGAATCTTAGATAATTAAATGAATTAGTTAAAATATAATTACATTTTTTTATAAATTTTACATGTGTATCTAAGTAAATACATAACTGAAATTAGTTAACAAAAGTAAGTCATAGTAAAATTTTCAGTTTTTATTTTTTTTTCCTTCTTAAAATGTTTCAGAATTGTGTATAACCATGTAGGTAACACTGATACAAAATTTTTAGTTTTTTAGTATTTATGTAGAAGCAAATGGTAATAATAAAAAAATTTCAATAAGTTATCTCTGTTGTGCATCATATGTGAGATAATACATTTTGTACATTCTTGCACACTAGCTCATTATTAAAATAAATTTTGATTTAATATGTAACTTGTATGATTTTCAAATATTTAGGATACTTGATTAAATTAATCGATTACAAAACGTTAACTAACTAAATACTTTTTATAATAACTCAACTAATTATAATAACCAACTCATTTATAACTTAAATATTTAATTTACAACACTATATAAATACATTAACATGCGTACTTTAACAAAAGGACACTATTTTAAAAAATTACATAAAAAGTAGCTTAAGTGGTTTTTTAAAGATTCAGTATATTTAATTAACTAAAACAACGTTGAAATGTTGATTAAACACATATTTATACATTTACTCAACGAATTATAATAACCATCAGATTTATAACTTAATTACTTTCTTTTGAACATGATTTTAACACAATAACATTTATAATTTAAGAAAAGTATCATATTTAAGAAAATCACATTGTGAAGGTAAGTAAATTAATAGAATGTACTAGTTAACAAAAGTAATTTACTTTTAAAAATGGCATTGTGAAGATAAGTAAATAAATATATAAAATGTATTAGGTAATGAAGTACACTATTTTAAAAAACACAATTAAATGAAACATATTAGTTAAGTAAGTACAATATTATAATAACAAATAATAACAATATTGTAATAACCAACATTATTATAACTTAATGACCTTAATTTACAAAACTCTTATTAGTTTTTTAAACTTTTCATTAATATATGTAGAAGCAAATGTTAAATTTTTAAAATTTTTCAGTAAGTATTCTATGTTGTGCATCATATGTGGGATTTTACATTAGCTAGATTCTAGTTCAGTGGCTAGTTATTCAAATAAATTCTGTATTTTATTAGTAGCTTCACTGATTCATTTAAAGATTCATTATATTTGACTAACTAACGTGATTTTAAAAAGTTAACTAAATTCAGAATTACTGCATAATTCAACTAATTAAAATAACCAATGGATTTAGCAGTAAATTACATAATTTACAACATGATTTTAACACAATAACATGTATAATTTAAGAAAAGTATCATATTTTTAAAAAATCACACTGTGAAGTGTAAGTAAATAAATAGAGTGTACTAGTTAACACAAGTAATTTACTTTTAAAAATGGCATTGTGAAGGTAAGTAAATAAATATATAAAATGTATTAGGTAAGGAAGTACACTATTTTAAAAAGACACAATTAAATGAAACATATTAGTTAAGTAAGTACAATATTATAATAACTAATAATTACAATATTGTAATAACCAACATTTTTATAACTTAATGACCTTAATTTAAAAAACGCTTATTAGTTTTTTAAATTTTTCACTAATTTATGTAGAAGCAAATGTTAAATTTTTAAAATTTTTCAGTAAGTATTCTATGTTGTGCATCATATGTGGGATTTTACATTAGCTAGATTCTAGCTCAGTGGCTAGTTATTCAAATTAATTCTGTATTTTATTAGTAACTTCACCGATTCATTTAAAGATTCATAATATTTGACTAACTTAAGCGATTTTAAAAAGTTAACTAAATCCAGAATTACTACAAAATTCAACTAATTAAAATTACCAACCGATTTAGAACTAAATTACATAATTTACAACATGATTTTAACACAATAACATGTATAATTTAACAAAAGGTCACTATTTTTTTAAAATTAAAGTAAGTAAATTGAAAAGTAACTAAATAAATTAAATGTTTTAGTTTACATAAGTAAACTACTTTTATAAAATTACATAATAAAGGTAAGTAAATAAATAAATAGAATGTGGAAGTTAAGAAAGGAAATAATTTATAAAATTTGAAATTGTGAGCTTAAATAAAAAATATTAAATATTAGTAGAGAAAGTACATATTCTTAAATAATTACATTGTGGACATAAGTAAAATAATGATAATATATAAATTAAAGGTACATTGCTTTCAAAATTTTACTTTTTGAATATATTTTTAAACAAAAGGACACTGTCAAAAAAACACATTGTGAAAGTAAGTAAATAAATAAATACAATGTATTAGTTATGAAAATACATTATTTAAAAAATTGACAATGTAGAGTTAAGTAAATCAACAGCATATATTAATTAAGAAAGTGCATTATTTTAAAAAATCACATTGTGTACAGAAGTAAATTACTGAAAACATATTAATTAACGAAGCACATTACTTTAAAAATTTTACATTGTGAATGATGAATGTGCTAGTTAATAAAAGTAAGATATAAAAATTTACAGTGAATCTTAGATAATGAAATGAATTAGTTAAAATATAATTACATTTTTTTTATAAATTTTACATTTAGTATCTAAGTAAATACATAACCTAAATTAGTTAACAAAAGTAAATCATAGTAAAATTTTAGTTTTTATTTTTTTTTTCTTTCTTAAAATGTTTCAGAAATGTATATAACCATGTAGGCAACACTTATACAAAATTTTTAGTTTTTCAATATTTATGTAGAAGCAAATGTGTAATAATTAAAAATATTCAGTAAGTATTCTATGTTGTGCATCATATGTGACATTTTACAATTTGTATATTCTTGCACACTAGCTCATTATTAAAATAAATTTTGTATTTAGTATGTAAATTGTATGATTTTTAAAAAGTTGAGGATACTTGATTAAATTAATCGATTACAAAACGTTAACTAACTAAATACTTTTTATAATAACTTAACTAATTCTAATAACCAACTGATTTATTACTAAAAATATATAATTCACAAAACTAAATAAACACAATAACATGCATACTTTAACAAAAGTACACTATTTTAAAAAATTACATTGTGAAGGTAAGTATATAAATAGAAATTAATAGTTAACACAAGTAAATTACTTTTAAATAATAGCATTGAGAAGGTAAGTAAATTAATAAATTAAATGTATTAGTTAAGATAGTTCATTATTTAAAAAAATTGACATATTTATAAAATATTACATTGTGGTAAAAATGGTTCAAATGTCTCTCAGCACGATGTGACTTAACATCTGAGGTCATCAGTCCCCTAGAACTACTTAAACCTAACTAACCTAAAAAATCACACACATCCATGCCCGAGGCAGGATTCAAACCTGCAACCACAGCGGTTGCGCGGTTGCAGACTGAAGCACCTAGAACCGCTTGGCCACCATGGCTGGCTACATTGTGAAGTTAAGTAAATAAATGCAATAAATTATCAAAGTACATTATTTCAAAAATTTTACATTGTGAATGAAAGTAGATAAAAAATATATTAGTTAACAAAAGTAAGTTATAAAAATTTACAAAGTGATTGTAAGATAATAAAATGTCTTACATAAAACAAAAGTATATTATTTTAAAAATCTTAGATTGTGAATGTAAGTAAATAAAAAAATAAGTTAACAAAAGTTAATTATATTAAAATTTTCAGTTTTTATTTTTTCTACCTTTCTTAAAATGTTTCAGAAATGTATATAAGCATGGAGGTAACAATTTTGTAAAATTTTTAAATTTTTCATTATTTTATGTAGAAGCAAATGTTAATAATTAAAAATTCTCAGTAAGTATTCTATGTTTTGCATCATATATAAGATTTTACAGTTTCTAGATTCTAGTTCACTTGCTCATTATTAAGATAAAATCTGTATTTTATAAGTGAATTAACTCATTTTTTAGAAATTCAGGATATTTGATTAACTTAACCGGTTTAAAAGGTTGACTAAATACATAATTTTTACAATATTCTGCTCATTATAATAACCAACTAGTTTATAACTTAATTTTTTAATTTACAACATGATCTATACACATGAACATGTATTATTAAATAAAAGTACACTGTTTAAAAAATCACATTTGAAAGTAAGTAAATAAATAGAATGTATTTGTTAACACAAGTTAAATACTTTTAAGAAATCAAATTGTGAAAGTAAGTAAATAAATAAATTAATTGTATTAGTTAAGAAAGTACATTATTTTTAAAAATTTACATTGTTAATTAAAGTATATAAATAAAATGTATTAGTTAAGAAAGTACTTTATCTTAAGAAATCTTACTGTGAACATAACTAAATTAATAACAATATATTAATTGATGAAGTACATTATTTTAAAATTTTTACATTGTGAATGTAAGTACATAAAAAAATGTACTAGTTAACAAAAGTAAGTTATAAATAAAATGTATAATTTAAAACAAAATTACATTATTTCACAAATTTTAGCTTCTGAATGCAAATAAATTAATAAAATACATTAGTTAACTGAGGTAATGTGTATTAATGTTTTCAGTTTTTATTTTTTCTAACTTTCTTAAAATGTTTCAGATATGTATATGAGCAGGGAGTTAACACTTTTATAATTTTTTTATGATTTTACATTTTGTAGACTCTAGCTCACTAGCCCACTATTTAAATAATTTCTGTATTTTATATGTAAACTAGCTGATCTTTTAATAGTTCAGGAAATTTGATCAACGTAACCGATTTTAAAACGTTAACTAAATAAATAATTTTTACAAAATTCAACTAATTGTAATAACTAAGAAATTTATAACACTTTTACAATTTTGTATGGTTTTTCATTAATTTATGTAGCAGCAAATTGTAATAATTAAAAATTTTCAGTAAGTAATCATTGTTCTGCATCATATGTGAGATTCTTTTTACCATACATGATTATGTAAGCAAATGTAAAATTTGGAATTAAATCATTAAAATTTGCACAAAAAAGTTTAATATTTTTTTATTGTGTAGTTATAACATTCTTTCTACATGTCATATTTATTACATAAAATGGATGATTAGTTATAAAACTAAATGGAGTAATATCAATATCTGATTTTAGTAAAGTAATTCTTTTAAAATTTAGAAATGCATCATATGCCTTTAGAAAATTATTTGGTGGATTCCACAATTCTAGAGGAAAAACTTCATTTTTACTATTTTTTAAATAAATATTCTGTACTTTAACATGATCAAATAATGATGAATCAACTAATTGACTATTTTTACGATTAGTCTCAAATACAACAAAAACAAAATATCACATATGAAATTCTGTAGAGTTATAGCAGTTTGTTATTTCTAGTTCTAAATTGTTTTTACCATATAATCCAGCAACTTGTTCTGTTTGAAGTTCATAAAAAGAATTAGGAATGTTAGGATTTTTAAAAACATTATCACATTGTTCAAGTTCATCATTGGTACATATTTAACAACAAATACACGATATTCCATAGATTCGATAACTATCTCTAGAAAATGATCTATGTGTAAAAACTACAGTTAGGTTTCTTTCAAAAATAATTTCTTTATAATCTTTAAAAAATCCACCAAATATTGACAATGGATAAAGTGCTTTATTTTTTTTTAATATATATTTTTCTTGTATTAAGAATATGTCCTAAACTTACTTTGTCAGAAACAAATAAAGTTACATTTAGAAAAACTGTTAATGAACTAGAAGGATGTCCAATTCTAGATAATATTTTATTTAATTTTTTAATGTTATAAAGTCAAGCAATTTAGTTACATAGTTATCAATTCATTTTTTGTTTGATTTTCCATCATAAGTTAGTTAATCTGTGCCATCATTTCTAATAATACTAAACTTAATATGTAATTGTGCATGATTTGGATGAAGCCAACCATCACCAGTATTTATTTCAATTTCTGCATCATTGTGAGGAACTTTTTTAGTTTTTTCATTAACGTCCATTAAATTATCATTTTCATCAGTTATAGTAACTTCTAAACCTAGAATTGTATTAAAAATAGTGACATTTATAGGATAATTTGGTTCATAAATTATTATCCATCAAACTCTGGATTATGTTTAAATGAAGCAACAATATTAGTTTCTGTACGAAAATGATCATGATGTTTTATATACAATCTATCAGCAAGATTAAAATTTATATATGTTAATTCAAAAGGTATTATTTTAGGTACATTTTTACCTACAACTTCTTCATTAGCTTGCACAATTTGATTATTAAAACCAAGTAAACTTCCAATACTATCTGCTATATCCATATACATTTTTACATCACATTCAATAACAATTCTGTTTAAAATCATCTGTTTTAATGTGTATATTAGATTTTTTCAAATGTATAACTATTTGATTATTTTTCAAACTATATTTACCCGCAGGAATTTCTATTGTGTCTCGATCACAGTATAATTTATTGTTTTTCGTTGTAATATTTGGTGTTAAAAAGTTGAATAAAAACAATAAAACATTATTATAATTATAAGAAAATGAAACAGTTAATGGTTTTCTAAGAATAGAAGATTTTTCACTAAGTTGAACAACCTACTGATTTAGTATTGAAAAATATTAATAAATTAATGGTAAAACTTATTAATAAATGAAAAATTAATAAATGAAAAATATTAATAAACGAAAAATCTATTAATAAATGAAGAAAATAAGTTGGTAAGCACTAGAATTCCAGAATATAAGTTAAAAAACATACATGGTAACCTTTTACTAAAATCTATAAAATGTACAATAATTGGAGCAAGTGGTTGTGGAAAGACATTGTTAATGATTGATAAATATATTTTAACTCCAGGATGGTTAAATTGGAAACACTTAGTCAGAGTCAATTTCAATTATTAAAATATTTTTGACAAGATGACACAAATTTAAATCATGAGATTGTTGGTGGCGACTTAAAGTTAGGTAATTTTAAAGAATTGTTTAGTAATTGTTGGAGTAACGAATTAGGGTTTTTAACAATAGATACGTCTAGATAAGAAATAAAGTTAAGTTTAGAAAAAATAAATCATTCTTTAAAACATAAACATGAAACGAAAGCATTAACTTAAACATTATCTTTAACATTAAAGAAAAACATAAAACATAAACATAAAGTAAGCTTTCGAAAAAACAACCAAGAACAGATTATAAAAGATATAAAAAGGTAGATCAACCTGTCAATTCATTTGGTGGTAATATACCAAAACATTCAATTACTATTTAGGAAATAATGAACTGTACTACAATAGAGAAAGAATTCAAAATATTGATGAAGTAATATTAGGTCATTCATGTTTATTTGTTTTAAAATTGCTTCGTGAAAATTATAATTTTAATGATATTTTAGATAAAATAAATGGACATATGTGGAAGTAAGATGCATCTAACTAAACATACTGAATAAGCACTTAATAAACCTTCATTGAATAATCTAAGAATTGAAATAATTGAAAATATTATTAAACAGCTTCAGTCATCAATATATATAAAGATAACTAATACAATTAAACAATTTCTGAAAGGATTCAATATTATGTTAAAAGTAACTATTGGTTATATTGGTTTTAAAAAGACAAGACTTACTAATGTAAATGATACGATTGATGTAAGAGCTACAGTTAACACACATTATTTTGATAATCAACTATTAAATATTGTTACAAAACCGGAATACACAATCATTTCAACACAATTTAATAACCATGTTACCAATACACAATTGAAAAATTAATCAGATTCATCGAGATGACTCCAATTTGTTGTTTACAAAAAACAAAATAGAAGAAGCTTTCTTCATACTATTTCTCAAAAACAGATTTAACACCATACTTAGAACAGTTAAGTAATGATAAAGAAAAAATATATGATAAACAAATATTTGAATTTGCCTCTATAATAGGTGGTGAACAAATATTGTACAATCTTGAATATATATTTGTTTTTAAAAAAGTAATGGTTATTACTAAAAATATGAATAAATTATTAACATTTAATGATCTCAATATTTTTCTATGTATTGATGAATAACTTTGTAAAGTAGCTTCTATTAATCAGTCATTATTAGTAGTAAATAAGACAATTTTTGTAACTATATTATTAAAATATTCTGTTAAAACTTTTCTAGTTGATTTAAAGTCAACTATATTTGGTGGAGTATTTTAAATTATATAAATTTTTTATCAACATAACTTTTTTATTTTATATAAATTTGTAATCTACAAAAATTCTTTCTATATAAATTTTTTATATGTAGTTGGAAAACAGTTCACATTTAGTTCTTAAAGATAAGTCACATTTATTGTTGAAAGTGTGAAAAATTTGCAGAATCAAATAACACACATAAAGTGACAACTAAAAATGGCAGACAAACAATTCAAAGTATTTGTACAGTTTGTAAATCTAAAAAGAGAATATTCATTAAAAATTGTTTGTAAATCGTGGAGGTTTAAATAACATTTGCAAAAATATAATTAATGCATTACATAAATCATTTAGAAAGATTTTTAAGAGAAGTAAAGTTGTTTCTTCAGGCATAGATGACTTATGGCAAGCTGATCTAGTTGAAATAGGGTCAGGTAATTTAAAATGATTTCCAAAAATAAATAAATGGTAAAAATATTTATTACCCATAATTGATGTTTTTCAAAATATGCTTTTGCTGTTCCTATTAAAGATATAACAGCTAAAAATATATTTGATGCTTTTAAAAAATTTTAATAGTTAGAAAGCAAAATAATTTACAAACAAATAATGGTAAGGAATTATATAACAACGAATTTAAAAATTTAATGAAGACATATAATATTGATCATTATTCAAGTTTTTCAGAGTTAAAAGCATCTGTTGTTGAACGATTTAACAGAACACTTAAAGAAATAATATGGAAAATAGTTGCTTTACAAGTAAATTATAAAGGGTTAAATTTAGTTCAAAATTTAATTGATGATAGAATAATACAAAACATTCTACGGTAAACCAATAGAAGTCAGTGAAAAAATTTAAAAATAAGTAACTTAATAAGGGTGACAATGTTAGAATTAATAAACTTAAAGGTCTTTTTGTAAAATTGATAATTCAATTAACAGTTGGATAAAGAAAGCTAAAGTAATTTTATAAAGAATTAATTTCCTTTTTAGTTTAACAATCAATTAGTTTTGAAAAGCATAAGTTTACTAACTAGTTTAGCAATCAATTAGTTTTTAAACTATTAGTTTTTAAGAGAATTAGATCAGTATTTACGCTAACAATAAATGAATTTTAAATAATTATGATATATTTATATCAAAATTTAACATATTTTGAGTTAATTATTTCATCTTTTACTTGAAATCTTCTAGTGTAATATTTCCATCTTTTAGCATAATTCTTTCATCTTTCATTTAATATCTATCATCTTTTATTTTAATTATTTCATTATTTATTTTATTGAATGTTTGTAGTTTTTGTACACAAATATCTTTGTGTTTTATTTGATCTTTGAAGAAGTTTCCATTTATATAGAAAAATTAGTAAATTTGTCTCCAATTCACTTCTCATGCTGATTAACCTTGTAGTAGATGTGATACCATGTTGTACACAATGGTTCCATATTCGAATCAAGACTTTGCCAACATGGTGTTGACTTATGGAAAGACAAATAGCAGTAGGTGACAAGCACCAAGGTTGTATCAGGAGACCCATCCCCACTGACATCAACCACATTCAATGTTTATAACTTAATTTCGCTGTTTGTCTGAGAGACGGTCGTTTCAGGAAGCAGGTGATCATAAAGGATGTACCTGAAATGTTCTGACACCAGACTTTGAGGAAAATGTGCTTAACACTGTGGAAGGCGACTGTCGAGTCAGTACCAGGCAGTTGGGCTGCCAGATGACTGGAATATTCTCCATAACAATTGTTACTACCCTTATGTTTTTACAGTACTTACAGGGCTTACTACTGACAGACTTTCCACATTGGGAGCAGTTTTGTTACTGGTTTCTTAATCAGGCATTATCGATTCTGGGATTTGTGTCACCCATTCTATTCACGGGTGAGGCCATCTTTACACAGATTGGTATCTTCAACTTTCATAACCGTCATCTGTGGGGTAGTATGCTGAACCCCCATGGTATGGTGACAGCAGATCATTGGCATTAATGTAGCCAGAATGTGTGGGCCTAGATAAATGGCGACCATATCTTCTTTCCACATCACCTAACAGGTCGGAACTACCAGTATTTCTGGTGGACAACACTGCCTCTTCTGTTGAAAGAATTGCCACTGATAATTTGAAGGGTTATGTGGCTGCTACATGTACATCTACATCTACATCTACAATTATACTCCGCAAGCCACCCAAAGGTGTGTGGCGGAGGGCATTTTACGTGCCACTGTCATTACCTCCCTTTCCTGTTCAGTCGCGTATGGTTGGCGGAAAGAACGACTGTCTGAAAGCCTCCGTGTGCGCTCTAATCTCTCTAATTTTACATTCGTGACCTCCTCGGGAGGTATAAGTAGGGGGAAGCAATATATTCGATACCTCATCCAGAAACGCACCCTCTCGAAACCTGGCGAGCAAGCTACAGCGCAATGCAGAGCGCCTCTCTTGCAGAGTCTGCCACTTGAGTTTATTAAACATCTCCGTAACGCTATCACGGTTACCAAATAACCCTGTGACGTAACGCGCCACTCTTCGTTGGATCTTCTCTATCTCCTCCGTCAAACCGATCTGGTACGGATCCCACACTGATGAGCAATACTCAAGTATAGGTCGAATGAGAGTTTTGTAAGCCACCAGCTTTGTTGATGGACTACATTTTCTAAGCACTGTCCCAATGAATCTCAACCTGGTACCCGCCTTACCAACAATTAATTTTATATGATCATTCCACTTCAAATCGTTCTGCACGCATACTCCCAGATATTTTACAGAAGTAACTGCTACCAGTGTTTGTTCCACTATCATATAATCATACAATAAAGGATCCTTCTTTCTATGTATTCGCAATAAATTACTTTTGTCTATGTTAAGGGACAGTGGCCACTCCCTGCACCAAGTGCCTATCCGCTGCAGATCTTCCTGCATTTCGCTACAATTTTCTAATGCTGCAACTTCTCTGTATACTACAGCATCATCCGCGAAAAGACGCATGGCACTTCTGACACTATCTACTAGGTCATTTATATATATTGTGAAAAGCAATGGTCCCATAACACTCCCCTGTGGCACGCCAGAGGTTACTTTAATGTCTGTAGACGTCTCTCCATTGATAACAACATGCTGTGTTCTGTTTGCTAAAAACTCTTGAATCCAGCCACACAGCTGGTCTGATATTCCGTAGGCTCTTACTTTGTTTATCATGCGACAGTGTGGAACTGTATCGAACGCCTTCCAGAAGTCAAGAAAAATAGCATCTACCAGGGAGCCTGTATCTAATATACTCGAGCAAAAAACATGTTCTAAAATTGTACAACAGATCGACGTCAGAGATATAGGTCTATAGTTTTCGCAACTGCTCGACGACCCTTCTTGAAGACTGGGATTACCTGTGCTCTTTTCCAATCATTTGGAACCCTCCGTTCCTCTAGAGCCTTGCGGTACACGGTTGTTAGAAGGGGGGCAAGTTCTTTCGCGTACTCTGTGTAGAAACGAATTGGTATCCCGTCAGGTCCAGTGGACTTTCCTCTGTTGAGTGATTCCAGTTGCTTTTCTATTCCTTGGACACTTATTTCGATGTTAGCCATTTTTTCGTTTGTGCGAGGATTTAGAGAAGGAATTGCATTGCGGTCTTCCTCTGTGAAACAGATTTGGAAAAAGGTGTTTAGTATTTCAGCTTTACGCGTGTCGTCCTCTGTTTCAATGCCATCATCATCCCGGAGTGTCTAGATATGCTGTTTCGAGCCACGTACTGATTTAACGTAAGACCAGAACTTCCTAGGATTTTCTGTCAAGTCGGTACATAGAATTTTACTTTCGAATTCACTGAACGCTTCACGTATAGCCCTCCTTATGCTAACTTTGACATCGTTTAGCTTCTGTTTGTCTGAGAGGTTTTGGCTGCGTTTAAACTTGGAGTGAAGCTCTCTTTGTTTCGCAGTAGTTTCCTAACTTTGTTGTTGTACCACGGTGGGTTTTTCCCGTCCCTCACAGTTTTACTCGGCAGGTACCTGTCTAAAACGCATTTTACGATTGCCTTGAACTTTTTCCATAAACACTCAACATTGTCAGTGTCGGAACAGAAATTTTCGTTTTGATCTGTTAGGTAGTCTGAAATCTGCCTTTGAAACGTCCCCTTTTGAACAATTACAAATGACTGTGCTTAAACTGACACACAATATTTTGTTAGCGCAACGCAATCTGACTTTCAATAATCCCTACAAAAGAATGGGCCCTGACTAACATTAAACTATACCTTTCACAAATCACTTACCTCACAAAAATCATCGCTACTTAAGCTACTGCAATACAGTGAGCGCTGCTACTGCCAGCTAAATAAAAGATTCAAACTACTGAAGGCACTAACGACTGATAGGGATAGTTAGCAAATGAAAGATATTAATAGAGAACAAACAATGTATTTACCTTGATATCATCATATATAAAAGTAGCAGTTCATGATAAATTTCAAAACTCCGCCATCTCTCTCCCCACATCCACCACTGCTGACGGTTCACCTCCAACTGCGCAATGCTACACGCTGTTCACATCCAGCTGCCGCTGCCCAACACTACAATGGCAGGCAACAATGCAAACCAGCCACAGACTGCACACAGCACAGCCAGTGATTCTCACACAGAGCGCTATGTAACGTTGCCAATAAGAAAACATAAACAGCCTACTTACATAGCCCCCATGCTCCAAACAAAAACTTTTACAAATTGTTTTGGGCAGTGGCCAACAATGATTTGATAAAAGTTTTCATAATTACAATAACAAAGATATCAAATGCACACACTTATTCATACAATGTTGGTCAAAAGCAAAAATTTTCTCACAGTCCATAAAGACAGTCCAGATTGTTCATCACAGTAAAATTCCAGTGTTTTTCTCAAAGTCTGAGCAGTAAAATAAAATGCACACGGACATAGTGGATTTCCATGCAGTCATGAAGAAGTAGTATTGTCCTTCCAATGGAAAGACAATGCTGACTCTTGACATGCAGACAAGTAATGGGCCACAACAGAGCAAACCCACAGCAGAGTCAATCAAAGAAAGAAGAGTATTGGTAGGTCATCACAGAGCAGACCCACTGTAGTCCTGGTAGAGATTACGATATTGGTGGGCCACCAGAGGCGCAGACCCACGGCAGTCCTTGTAGAAATAATGATACTGGTGAGTCAGCAAAGATGCAGACCCACTGTAGTCCTTGTAGAGACGGCCAGCAGCCATCTGTTGCAAATGTGCAGGTGCACAATCACCATCGAAGAGTGTTGCGGAGAATACAGCAAGTCCATAAACCACCACACGTCCACTCACAAAAATTTGTTTGAAATGTCCTTAGAACCAGCAATGCTGTTATCCAGTCACTTGCTGAACTATTAACACACGTGCAAACACTAACAGTCCCTTCTTCACACATATTGTCCATATACTATGACCAGCAGAAACGTGTGCAGTGAAATCGAACTTACAAGTTACTTAATTTGATGAACTGGTGTCAATTACAATTTTGTAACATAAGAATACAATTACAAAGGTACAAAATACAACATTAAAAACATAACAATACAGATAACATTTGTAGTACAGACTTTACAAAAGAATCTAACTAACATATACATCAGTGGAATTATGACATGAGTACATACATAAAAGATCACAATAACTTTTGAAACATCAACTTCACGCATGAGCATTAAACAGAACAGAATTAATAATGTCTAACATCTTTACAAAGTAAATAACATATTATTAATGCCAATTATATTCGAGGATAACAGTATTCCTCATCATAGTGAATGTAGCTTAATATTAAAAGAAGAAAAAATTCTATGAAACTACACAGAGACAGGAAGAAAACAAATACACAAGGGTACACAAACACATAGTGGGATAACACCAATAGGAAAGCACAGGGTTCGTTTTCAGTGTAACATTTGGTACTGCAGTCCAACCCAAAACTTCATATATCTTTCCTCTTAGTTCATCCTTTGTTTCCACCAAAAAAATTCTATCTAAGCATGCTTTCTGTATTTATATGTTCACACATTTCATCCCTCAACATTTATTTCCAAGAAAATCCTACCTAAACCTGTTTTCTGTCCTTTTTTTCGTATAACTTCTCAATGCATTTCTTCCAATTCATCGCAACTCATTCTCTTAGAGGCTACCCCCTCTTAAGCTAACTGAAATCTACTGAGCTCAGATGCTAAACTAAGGGACGAGGCAATGCAGCAGCACAAAATAAGTAACACAAACAGCAATGACCAAAAAAATGGAAAATGGCATAGCAAGCTACAGTAAATCTAGACTACCAAGCAATGCAACATTACAACTAATATGAGCCAATGTGCTGCAACAAGAAAAATAAATGAGTAGTAAAACTGGCTTAGCAGAGTAACACAAAGTCAAATTCAGTAACACTATGCCTGGCAAACAGCAGTAACTTATACCTAAACATGACATAGCTCAAGTAGAAAAAATATTACAGTAAAAACAACAATGCAGATAAGGGAAATGTATATTCACATCTTAATGTCTATGTAATTAAAGTGGTGCACCACAAATTATCCTACAAAAGAAATTACCAAGTACTTGAAAAGAAAATTATAGATGCAGTTACTGTTATTAGTCCCTTCTTATTGTTCTCTCCATTCCAAGAGCTCCTTTTTCGAAGAATGTGGATCAGAAAATAATTATTTAATAAATCTGTTGACAGAAAGTGTTCACATTAGCAGATGCATTTAAGTTTATTTTATAAAACCAATGCTGCAACACAGCTGGAAACCAGATATTGAAACGTCCCCTTTGAACAATTCTTACAAGACTGTGCTTAACCTGACACACAATATTTTGTTAGTGCAACGCAATCTGACTTTCAAAAAATCCCTACGAAAGAATGGCCCTGACTAATATTAAACTATACCCTTCACAAATCACTTACCTCACAAAAATCTTCGCTGCTCAAGCTACTGCAATACAGCGAGCGCCACTACTGCCAGCTAAATAAAAGAATCAAACTACTGAAGGCACTAACTACTGATAGGGATAGTCAGCAAATGAAAGATATTAATAGAGAACAAACAATGTATTTACCTTGATATCATCATAAGTCATAATATATCTAGCAGTTCATCACAAATTACAAAACTCCGCCATCTCTCTCCCCACATCCACCACTGCTGGCGGCTCACCTCCAACTGCGCAACGCTACGCGCTGTTCACAGCCAGCTGCCTAACACTACAATGGCGAGTATTACAACAATGCAAAGCAGCCACAGACTGCACACAGCACAGCCAGTGATTTTCATACAGAGGTGGCGTTACCAATAAGAAATCCTAAACAGCCTACTTACATAAGAACCTAAACAGCCTACTTACATAAAGAAAACATAAACAGCCTACTTACATAGCCCCCATGCTCCCCACAAAAAATTTTTACAAATGGTGTTGGGCACTGGCCAATACAGATTTGACAAAAATTTTTCACAATTACAGTAACAAAGATATAAAATGCACACACTTATTGATACAACGTTGGTCAAAAGCTCAAATTTTCTCACAGTCCATAAAGACAGTCCTAATCGTACATAACAGCAGAATAGCAACATGCTGACAGATAATGGGCCACAACAGAGCAAACCCACAGCAGAGTCAGTCGTACTTTAAAAGAATATTGGTAGGTAGGTCATCACAGAGCAGACCCACTGTAGTCCTGGTAGAGATTACGGTATTGGTGGGCCATCGACGGTGCAGACCCACTGTAGTCCTTGTAGAGACGGCCAGCAGCCATCTGTTGCGACTGTGCAGGTGCACAATCACCCTCGAAGAGTCTTGTGGAGAATATGGCAAGTCCATAAACCACCACTTGTGCACTCACAAAGTTTTTGGAATTGTCCTTAGAACCAGCAATGCTGTTATCCAGTCCCTTGCTGAATTATTAACACATGTGCAAACACTAACAGTCCCTACTTCTCACATATTGTCCATATACTATGACCAACAGAAACGTGTGCAGTGAAATGTAACTTAATTTGAAGAACTGGTGTCTGTACAATTATAAGTTTACAACATGAAAATACAATTACAAAGGTACAAAATACATCATTAAAGAACATAATAATACAGATAACATTTGTAGTACAGGCTTTACAAAAGAATAGAAATAGACATATACATCAGTGTTACAGGAATTATGACATAAGTAAATACATAAAGATCACAAGAACTTTTGAAACATCACCTTCACATGTGAGCATTGAACAGAACAGAATTAATAATGTCTAACATCTTTACAAAGTAAATAACATATTATTAATGCCAATTATATTCGAGGATAACAGTATTCCTCATCATAGTGAATGTAGCTTAATAGTAAAAGAAGAAAAAATTCTATAAAACTACACAGAGAGGAAGAAAACAAATACACAAGGGTACACAAACACATAGTGGGATAACACCAATAGGAAAGGACAGGGTTCGTTTTCAGTGTAACATTTGGTACTGCAGTCCAACCCAAAACTTCATATATCTTTCCTCTTATTTCATCCTTTGTTTCCACCAAAAAAAATTCTATCTAAGCATGCTTTCTGTATTTATATGTTCACACATTTCTTACCTCAACATTTATTTCCAAGAAAATCTTACCTAAACCTGTTTTCTCAATGCATTTCTTCCAATTCATCGCAACTCATTCTCTTAGAGGCTACCCCCTCTTAAGCTAACTTAAATCTACTGAGCTCAGATGCTAAACTAAGGGACGAGGCAATGCAGCATCACATAACAAATTATCACAAACAGCAATGACAAAAAAAATGCCAATTTGCAAAGCAAGCTACAGTAAATCTAAATTAACAGATACAATGCAAAATTACAACTAATATGAGCCAATGTGCAGCAACATGAAAAATCAATGAGTAGTAAAATTGGCTTAGCAGAGTAACACAAATTAAAGTTCAGTAGCACTATGCCTGGCAAACAGCAGCTTATATCTAAACATGACATAGCTCAAGCAGAAAAAATAGTACACTAAAGATAACAATGCAGATAAGGGAAATGTATAATCACATCTCAATGTCTAAGTAATTAAAGTGGTGCATCACAAGAAGTTATTCTACCAAAAAGTTACCAATTACTTGAAAAGAAAATTATGAATGCAGTTACTAGTTCCTTCTTACTGTTCTTTCCTTTCCAAGTGCTCCTTTTTTAAAGAATGTGGATCATAAAATAATTATTTAATAGACCTGTTGACAGAAAGTGTTCACATTAGCAAATGCATTTTATTTTATAAAAGCAATGCTGCAACACAGCTGGAAAACAGATGTCAAATGAAATAAGCAACTATGAAAAGCAAAGCATAAAAATATCATTCAATAGTCAAGTGGCATTTCGTAAGTCAGTTGCTCTCAATTCTCGTAGAAAGACACTTGTCATTATCAGGTTTGCTGATGTAAGAATATTTCCGAGGATAATGGCCTCCCCTTTTTTTTGTTCTACCTGTGCCGCTGAAAAGGGCTCGCAATAATGGCTTTTTCTCCAGGCGTCTGACACAGCTGGGCGCCCGCGACGCATTACGTGCAGGTGGTCACTTAACTTTCGTACAGAAATATTTACGACAGCAGTTTCTGCTACAGTGACAGTCTCACATAGAAATATTTCACAGGTCAAGAATTAGCGTTGCAAATCTGTAGAAACAAAATGCTATTGATATAACAGTGTCCAAAAAATTTTCGTCTGCATTGTAATACATTCATGCATATACACACACATTTCATAACTCTTAAAGTACGATTCTTGGTTTCCAACAACCTTTTCAGAAATCAGAGTCCCTAACCCCTACTCCTTATTCCTTACCTTATTACACATATACATATTCATATTCATCAACACGTCTTCAATATTTCATCATAATAGCTACATAGCATAATCAGATTCCTCATATAGCATCAGCTTATTTATCATAAACATACCTCAACAGCATAGTACACATCGTCGTCGTAATAATAACATCATAACACTTCAGTCAAATCTCAAAATCGTCGTAACTTCCTCCAATAATTTCTAAGCCTAAAAAAATTCTCTGCTCATGTCAAAAGTGTCAGCTGCCTCAAACGTACTTTAAAAATCATGATCTCATACCAAATACATCATTCAAGGCTCTCATAGTATCACAATGGTTCCGAAAAAGTATGATCAGTTTACAAAGTACAGACAAAATACAGTTTCATAAGTGTGAAGTTACCCAACTGTGTAATTGCGTAAACATGTGTCACTGATGTAATAAAAAAAGTTTATCTCTCAGTTACATGATCAGATAGCTGTGTAATTTGTGTGTTAGAGAAATATGGTACCGATGTGTAAAGTTATATAAGCAAATACCATATTAGCTAGGGTTCCTTGTGGTTGCCACACACATGGTACACAAAGAAAGCGTGTACCCCCCTGCGGATTAATGTAATTATACCCTCAGGTGTTACAGATTACACCAATGGAATGAAATATATCACGGAAAACTTTCTTTGTAATTCAAAAATTTTTAAAAATAAATGTTTTAAGTATAAAATTGATCACTCAAATGCGTGTACTGTAGCGCTAAACTGTGCATCTTGTCGCAACATAATCTCTGTGGAAGTGTCGTAGTTATCGTCCTCCGAAAGCTAAGTTCTGCAGAAGTCAATGTACTTACCACATGATAAACAAAAGTGAAATGCTTTGCGTATAGATATCGTAGTTATTATGCTTATTGGCGTGATGAAGAAAGTACTGTACTGTCACGTATTGTTGTGCTACGGAAAAGGCAGTCTCATTGTAGCTATACTACAAAAGTTACTACTAAAACCTGTTTTTCTTTCCAGAAGAATTCAGAAAACTGTGCAGATATAAAACAGATACACCGCAAAAGCAACATTGTAAATTGTCACTCATTAGTAGTGTCGTGATAAAATCGTGTAGCTGTCACATAAACTAACCTCTGTGTCATCTGGTATCTCTCAGAAAGCACTTTAAATTCAGAATGTATTTTCAAATAAACCAAAATGTTGCATTAAAATCTCATTAGCAGCACTGGTAAATGTTCTAAGTATGTGAGCCTTATAGTCGTTACGTAATCGTGCAACAAACAAGGAAGAATGTACACACACAATAACACTGTGACGTCTGTTTACTATAACAATGCATTCGTCATTTCTGTTTAAATAAGTTCTCTTGGTTCTTGATTGGATATTTAACTTCAAACATTGTTGCATGGTAACAGTTTCTAAAGCATACTAGTAACGTGAAGTGAAACGTTTTATGGCAAAGACAAAGTTAAAAGGCAGATTATCTGTCAATAAATGGTTTTACATGAGAAATGTGGTGTAAACCTTTACTCTTCCTAGTACGCAGAGTTTCAACTTCAACGCAATTATCATGTGGTATACGTCGGATTCTGTAAGGTCCATTGTAAACTAGAAAGAATTTGTGACTCAAGTGTTTCTTCTTATGTGACAATGAATGAGCTTTAATGAGAACTTTCTGACCAATATACAATTTCTTTGCATTTGCTTTACCGTGTAGTTTTCTCCTTTTGTCTGCTGCAGATTTTATATTTTTAAGAGCCAAATCAATTATGTCTTTGTGTCGAAGTTTACGTGTATTCGGGAAAGGTACAAGCTCTCTGATTCTGTTCGGTGGTTCTTCATTCTTCAGTACAAGAGTAGGTGGTAAAGCAGTGGAGTCGTGAGGCATTTCATTCAGCACGTTTTGAAATAAGTGTAAATATCTGTCCCAATGCTGATGCTTTCTGTGAAAATAAAGTCTGCAAAGCTTATTGATTTCTTTCATAATCCGTTCAGACGGGTTGCAATGTGGTGAGTACAATGAAATAAAAACAGGTTTGATTTTATGGTTGCGAAGCATGCGTGACCAAACAGCAGATCTGAATTGCGGTCCGTTATCTGAAATGACTTTACTAACGTGTCCAACTTCACGTAAGAAATTTTTAACAAAGGCGTTGGATACAGACCGTCCAGTGGCTTTACGTAACGGAGTGAAAGAAACAAATTTTGAAGTAAGTTCAACAGCGACTAGAACGTACGAAAATCCATTGGATGTTCTGACAAGCGGTCCCAAGAGATCAACAGCAGCAAATCCTTTTAATTTAGAAGGAATAATAGGAAACAACGGAGCACGATATGAGACAGTAGATGGTTTCGCCTTTTGACAAATTTTACAAATAGACAAGACTCTTCGAATTCTCTTTTCCATATTGTTAAAATAACAAGTCGTTCGAAGAATATGATAACATTTTCGTGGACCAAAATGTGCGTAGCTGAAATGAATGTACCAAATGAGCTTATTAACAAAATCGTCTGGAATGCAAAGTACCCATAGCTTGTCATCAACAGTGCAGCGTTTGAAGAGTATGTTGTTTCTAACCAGGTAATAATGCCGAATCTGTGTGTGTGTCTTTTCATGCCATTTGCTCTTGATGTCTTTCCAAATCGGATCTTTATCTTGTTCATGAGCAATGTCCTTTAAAGATGTGGTGATGAAGTTTTCAAAGGCGACTTTCTGAATGTAAAGAATACTGAAATTTTTCTCGAGGTTGCCTTCTGTGGTACTTTTCTCAAGCCCAGCCGGTGCGCGTGACAGTGCGTCCGCAACAATGTTCTCCTTGCCGGGAATGTAGACTATTGTGAAGCGGAATTCTTGCAGAAACAATGCCCAACGTTTTAACCTGTCATGATTTAATTTTGAAGACATAAGAAATTGTAATGCACGATGATCACTGTATACTTTTACATGCTTACCAGAAAGAAAGAAACAGAATTTGTTAAATGCCCAAACGATAGCTAAAGCTTCTAATTCAGTAACGGAATAATTTTTTTCAGATTTTGTTAGCACTCGGCTAGCAAAAGCAATGGTTTTCTGAACGGTAGTGTCATTTTCTATGGCTTCTTGAAATAAATGGGCACCAAGACCGACTTTAGAAGAATCCGTGCCAAGGCAGAAATCTTGTGACAGATCAGGATGAGCTAGTATTGGCGCGTGAAGTAACGCTTCTTTCAAAGAATTGAATTCCAACTGTGCTTGTTCGTCCCAGTTCCAAATAGTATTTTTTCCAGTGAGAGAACAAAGTTTTGGTGTAACTAGAATTTGCATATTCAGAAAACGACGGTAAAAATTTACGAGACCTAGAAAACTGCAGACTTGTCTTTTTGTGGATGGAACTGGAATGGCTCTGATTGCTGCTAACTTTTCAGGATCTGGCTGAATGCCTTCAGAAGAAATAATATGTCCCAAAAACCTCACCTTTGACCTACCGAATTCAGACTTTTCCAAGTTAACTGTAATTCCAGATTCTGCAAAAATACGTAACAGACTGTTGAGGATGCGATTATGTTGTTCCCATGAAGCTTCCGCTATTAGAATATCGTCCACATATAAGGTGATGTGACGTTTTAAGAACTCAGGTAATATGGAATTTAGCCCGCGAATAAATGCTGCTGAAGAAATGTTCAAACCAAAGGGAAGTTTCCGAAACTGATAACAAACGCCGAAACAAAGGAAAGCTGTGTATTTTCTGCATTCTCTATGAAGTTCGATCTGATAAAAGCTGGATCTGAGATCAATGGAAGACAACACTTTTACACCATTAAAATTTTGAAGAAGTTCTTCCATCGTCTGCGGCCTGTCTGTTTCAGGAATAATGATAGTATTGATTTGTCTCGAATCTAAGACAAGTCTGATCGATCCATTTTTCTTTTCAACAACATGTAATGGATTGTTGTATGAGCTTACTGCAGGCTCAATAATGCCCTCAACAAGCATAGATTGTATTTCTGTTCTAACACGGTCCCTATAATGTGCTGGAATTACGTATGGTCTAACACAAAATTTAGTATGCTCACGAACACGAAATTGGTATTGAAATCCCTTGATTGTTCCTGTTTTATGAGTAAAAACTGTGGAATGTGCTTGTAAAATCTCAAAAAGGTCCTGCCTATCAGTGTCATTACAATTCTCAATTGTTTGAATTTTATTCTGAATTAACTTATTAGTGTCAAATGCGCTGTCAATATCATCCCTGTCAGTACTTGCAGAATGATTGTTAGCGTCAAGTTCCGTCGAAAATTCCGAACTGTTGTCTAACAGAAGGTAAAGCCGAGTAATTTCTTCGTCATGGTTTGAGAGCCAATCTTCAAATTTCAAAGCTACTGACTTACCTTCTTTTTCTAAAGTTATTTCAGCATCGTGAAAGTTTAAGATTGCTTTGTATTCATTCAAAAAGTCTACTCCCAGTATAATTTCCGTCGACAATAATGGAACAATAAGAAAGTTCATAGAGAAGCTGTGGCTTTGACAAAAGAATTCTAAGTTGGTTTGTTGGCGTACATCTACACTTTTTCCAAAGATTGCACCTTGTAATTTAATCTTACTAACGGAAGTGTGGGGCAATCGTTCGATTTGTTGCATTTGCTAAAGGCTGTTTCACTGATTACTGAAATGGGACTGCCAGAGTCAAGTACTGCCATAAATTTTACGTCATTTACAGTAATGTGAATCACAGGATATGCAATGTTGTTACATGTTACCTCGTGTTCCTGGAGTAAGATGTCCCTAATATCTTCCATTTTTACGTAATTACTAGCTACGGCAGCTGCGTCGTCAGTTTCATAAGTACATTTTGTGGCTGCCAGCGGTGTGAGTCATTGCCTATTGTCTCTTTGTTGGCGCGAGTTGTTATTGGAATTGGGAGACCTAACTTCTACAAATTCACCGTGACGAGAGGGCCCTGCCCTGTTTAAATCCCGCCAGTTCTGATGCAATTCAGGTCTGTCGTTACGATCACATCGTCTGTCGTCATGTCGGTAGTTCCTGTAGTTTCTTTCTTGTTGGTTAAGTGGTGGAGAATTTCTCCCTGAATCGTAACTGCACGCTGGACCGTTGCGTCTAAAGTTATTCTGTCTCTCTTTATAATAATTATTTTGGTTCCCAAATTGTCTGTTTCTCTGATTGTCTCTGTGATAGTCACTACCGCGGAGAGGTGATCTTTCCCTGTAATTATTACTACTCTGCCAACGGTTCTAATACGGGTGGTGTCTGTTTCGGTCACGATTTGTGTTGTGAGAATAGCCTTGTCGCGTCCAGTTATTATTTCTTTTATCGCGGAATTGCGACTGATGTGATCTGTAATTGTTGTGATCCTGCATTTCGCGATTGGCAGTGTCACTTTCCAGTTCTTGTAACAGTCCCTGAAAAGCTTCATTGTCGTCTTTGCAACGTCCTGCCAAAATAATATGTCGTAAATGTTCAGGTAATTTGATTAAGCAAATGCGGATGAGTTCTGAGGGGCTGTATGGGTTTGACAGGTACTGATTCTTGTGCAACATGTCTTCAAAATATTCCACAAGACTGGAGAATTCAGATTGTTCGAAATGTTTTACTCGGTCTTGTGTAGCTTGAGACCAATATGCTGAGAGGAAGGCATGGTAAAATTCTCCTTCACTGTGACAATCGTGAATGACCGATCGCATTCTTACAGCTGATTCATTCTCTAAATCCACACATAAATTCTAACCTGTGCTCCAATGACCAGTTGGGAGGAAAACAATGAGAGAATTGATGGAGCCACGCTTGTGGATGAATGTCGTTGGCGGAATTCTTAAACGTGTTGAATTTACGTGTAGTAATGAACAGCTTATAGTCAGAATCATCATGTCGGCGAGTCGCATGTCGGTCATTGTTACGTCGCTTCGGCGGTTCCAACTCAAAATTCGGTGCACATTGCCAATTTCTTTCATAACTTCCGAAATGCCCTATGTTATTATTTTGTGGCTGTTCCGTATTTCTATATCCCTCTTCCCTTATTGGGGCGAAAGTGTCGTCTGAAATACGTAATTCTTGTATTACCTGTGTTAGCTGATCTTGTACTTCCCGGATTTCTCTTTGGTGTTGCGTATCAATTTGATTCAGATTTTGTTTCAGTTTCCTAATTTGTTCGCTCTCTTTTGTGTTATTAAAGACTACCGGTTTTGTGTCATTCAGATTATCATCTACCTTCGTAGATAAATTATTTAGCTGATCCGAAAGTTCAACTACTTTCTCTGATAATGAACTAATTTCCTCCATGTGTCTTTCTACTGTGTCCTTTAACTTTTCCTGAGTTTTTGCAAGTTGTGTAACCGAATCGGTAGATGCAACTGAGTCAATTTTAGATTGCAAGGTCTCATGATTTTCATGAACAATAGTTTGCAGTTCTTTTATGGCTGCTTCGTGATTCTGTAATACATTTTCATGCCGCGAAAATATGGGTTGAAAATGCTCACAAATATGTGTTTTTCGTCATTACAAACTTTTTGACATTTCGATTCAATGTTATGTAACTCACTAGTTAAATCTTCACGTGTTTGTTCAAGTGTGATGTCTAACTTTTGAAGATTTTGTCCCATTGCGTCTAACTGTTGCTGTGTTTGTCTCTGGTGTTGTTCCATTGTGTCTAACTTTTGAAGATTTTGTTCCACTGTGTCTAACTTTTGCTGTGTTTGTCTCTGATTTTGTTCCATTGTGTCTAACTTTTCAAGCTTTTGTCCCATTTGTTCCATTAATTATAATGCACTGGGGTCTGAAACATGTTCCTCAGTGCTTTTCGGCAGTGAATTTGCACTGGCAACATTCACATTTTGACAAGCGGCAAATGGGTCTTGACTCATTTGAGAAAACGGTGAGGACACAAAACCTGAATCTACAGTATTTGCAAAATTGTGTCCTGTCATTTCGGATTCCTGAGGCGAGCTGTTGCCCACCGATCGATCGATAATGCTTCCCTCTTCACTAATTGTTTCACTGTCCATGCCATTGTTTGCCACCCGCTCCATTTCCCTATGCACAATTACCAAATTACTACTTTGAATATCAGTTAATTCATTACTCGGTGGCGCTAACATACTGCTTTCAAAACTCTGCCATCTCTCTCGCCACATCCACCACTGCTGACGGTTCACCTCCAACTGCGCAACACTACACGCTGTTCACATCCAGCTGCCGCTGCCCAATACTACAATGGCAGGCAACAATGCAAACCAGCCACAGACTGCACACAGCACAGCCAGTGATTCTCACACAGAGCGCTATGTAACGTTGCCAATAAGAAAACATAAACAGCCTACTTACACCTTCTACTACTCTTGCTAAACAGATAAACCTTCCTCCCTTTTTTTATATTCCTATTAACTTCCATATTCAGGGATGCTGCAACGGCCTTATGATCACTGATTCCCTGTCCTGCACTTAAAGAGTCGAAAAGTTCGGGTCTGCTTGTTATCAGTAGGTCCAAGATGTTATCTCCACGAGTCGGTTCTCTGTTTAATTGCTCAAGGTAATTTTCGGATAGTGCACTCAGTATAATGTCACTCGATGCTCTGTCCCTACCATCCGTCCTAAACATCTGAGTGTCCCTGTCTATATCTGGTAAATTGAAATCTCCACCTAAGACTATAACATGCTGAGAAAATTTATGTGAAATGTATTCCAAATTTTCTCTCAGTTGTTCTGCCACTAATGCTGCTGAGTCGGGAGGTCGGTAAAAGGAGCCAAATATTAACCGAGCTCGGTTGTTGAGTGTAGCCTCCACCCATAATAATTCACAGGAACTATCCACTTCTACCTCACTACAGGATAAACTACTACTAACAGCGACGAACACTCCACCACCGGTTGCATCCAATCTATCCTTTCTAAACACCGTCTGTACGTTTGTAAAAATTTCGGCAGAATTTATCTCTGGCTTAAGCCAGCTTTCTGTACCTATAACGATTTCAGCTTCGGTGCTTTCCATCACTGCTTGAAGTTCTGGTGCTTTACCAACGCATCTTCGACAGTTGACAATTACAATTTCGATTGCTGCTTGTTCCCCGCATGTCCAGACTTTACCCCACACCCGTTGAGGCTGTTGCCCTTTCTGTACTTGCCCAAGGCCATCTAACCTAAAAAACCGCCCAGCCCAAGCCACACAACCCCTGCTACCCGTGTAGCCGATTGTTGCGTGTAGTGGACTCCTGATCTATCCAGCGGAACCCGAAACCCCACCACCCTATGGCGCAAGTCGAGTAATCTGCAGCCCACATGGTCGCAGAACCGTCTCAGCCTCTGATTCAGACCCTCCACTCGGCTCTGTACCAAAGTTCCGCAGTCAGTCTTGTCGACGATGCTGCAGATGGTGAGCTCTGCTTTCATCCTGCTAGCCAGACTGGCAGTCTTCACCAAATCAGATAGCCGCCGGAAGCCAGAGAGGATTTCCTCGGATCCATAGCGACACACATCATTGGTGCCGACATGAGCGACCACCTGCAGATGGGTGCACCCTGTACCCTTCATGGCACCCGGAAGGGCCCTTTCCACATCTGGAATTACTCCCCCCGGTATTATCATTAATCTACTTAGCTCCACAATGTGATTTTTTACCATAATGTACTTATTTATTTTATAATGTACTTTTGTTAACTAATACATTATTTATTTATTTACTTACTTACTTTCACAATTTAAAATATTTAAAATAATGTAATTTATTAAGTTTAGTTTTTTTATTATTTCATTCATGTTCACTAAAATTTTTTATGTATTTACTTAATATCATCATGTCAATTTTATAAATAACAGACTTTCTTAACCAGTACATTTTATCTAAATATTTACTTACCCTCCCAATGTGATTTTTAAAAAGTAATTGACTTATGTTAATTAATACATTCTATTTATTTACTTACATTCAATATGTGACTTTTTAAAAATAATGTACTTTTTCAATGATGACTGTTATTGTGTTTAAATCATGTTGTAAATTAAGGAATTAATCAATAAGTCAGTTGGTTATTATAATTAGTTGAGTTTTGTAAAAAACTGAATTTAGTTAATGTATAAAAATCGCTTAAGTTAAGCAAATATTTTAATAATGAGCTAGTGAGCTAGAATCTAGCGAATGTAAAATCTCACATATGATGTGAAATATATTAATTATTAACAATTGGTTCTAGAGGAAATAATGAAAAACTTGAACAATTTATAAAAGTGATAACTTTATGCTTATATACATTTATGAAACATTTTAAACGACATAGAAAAAATAAATACTCAAAATTGTAATATACATTTCGTTAGTCATCTAATTTATTTTATTTATTTACCTACATTCACAAGCGGAAATTTTTAAAATAATGTACATTTGTTTTACTAATACTTTTTATTTTCTTACAATCACTTTAAAATTTTTATTTATTTACTTGCTTTCACACTGAAAGTTTTTATTAAATGACTTATGTTCACAATGTGATTTTTAAGATAATAAACTTATTTAACTAATATATTTTATTGTATTATATACTTGCATTCACAATCTAAAATTTCTAAAATAATGTGCTTTTATTTTTACTAATACATTTAGTTATCTTACAATCACTTTGTAAATATTTATAACTAACTTTTGTTAACTAATACATTTTTTAATTATTTACTTACATTCACAATATAAAATTTTTAAAGTAATGTATTTTCTTAACTTCTACATTTTATTTATTTACTTGACTTCACAATGTAATTTTATAAATGATGTGCTCTCTTAACTAATACATTATGTTTATTAATTTACCGATGTTCACAATGTGATTTTTTATTTCTTAATTCATTCTCATAACTTAATTAATTTTATATCATAATTAATTTTTATAACGTAATTAATCAATTTTCAACAGAATGTAAACACAATAATATGTATATTTTAAAAAAAGCACATTATTTTAAAAAAATCACATTGTTAACATAAGTAATAAATTTTTTCTGTGAATGTTAGTAAATAAATAAATAATGAATTAGTTAAAAAAGTAAGTTATAAAAATCACTTTGTATGTGATCGCCAGAGAATAAAATGTGCTAGTTAAAGCAAAAGTACATTTTTAAAAATTGTTGAGTGTTAGTGTAAGTAAATAAATAATATAAATTAATTAACAAAAGGAAATGATATTAAAATTGTCAGTTTCGATTTTTTCTTGTTGAAATGTTTCAGAATTGTTTTTATATGGAATTAACACTTTTATAAATTTTTAAGTTTTTCATTAATATATGTAGAAGTAAATGTTAAAAATTATAAAAATTTTCAGTAGTTATTCTATGTTTTGCATCATACGTGAGAATTTACATTTTGTAGATTCTAGCTCATTAGCTCATTATGAAAATAAATTCTTTATTTTCTAAGTAACTTAATTGTATTTTTAAAATTTGAGGATATTTGATTAACATAAACGATTTTAAAACGTTAATTAAATACATAGTTTTTACAATAACTAAACTAATTATATAGATTCAAAAAATAATTACTTAATATACAACATGATTTAAACACAATAACATGTATTATTTAACAAAAGTACATTATTTTGAAAAATTCTCAGTGTGAAAGTAAGTAAATAAATAGAATGTATTAGTTATCTTAAGTAAATTACTTTAAAATATCACACTGAGAAGGTAATTAAATTAATAATAATTATGTATTAGTAAAGAATTTCATTATATTTAAAAATAAACAGAGTGAAGTTAGGAAAATAAATAAAATATATTAGTTAACAAAGTGCATTGTGGACATAAGTTAATAAAAATATGTTAATTAACAAAGTACAGAATTTTAAACAATTTTGATTGTGAATGTAAGTAAATAAATGAAAGTAGCATAAGTGGTTTTTTAAATATTCAGTATGTCAATTAAACACATTATTATACATTTACTCAACGAATTATAATAACCATCAGATTTATAACTTAATTACTTTCTTTAGAATATGATTTTAACACAATAACAAGTATAATTTAAGAAAAGGATTATATTTTTAAAAAATCACATTGTGAATGTAAGTAAATAAATAGAATGTACTGGTTAACACAAGTAATTTACTTTTAAAAATGGCATTGTGAAGGTAAGTAGATAAATATATAAAATGTATTAGGTAAGGAAGTACACGATTTTAAAAAACACAATTAAATGAAACATATTAGTTATGTAAGTACAATATTATAATAACCAATTATTACAATATTGTAATAACCAACATTTTATAACTTAATACCTTAATTTACAAAACTCTTATCAGTTTTTTAAATTTTTCATTAATTTATGTAGAAGCAAATGTTAAAAATTTAAAATTTTTCAGGAAGTATTCTATGTTGTGCATCATATGTGGGATTTTACATTAGCTAGATTCTAGCTCAGTGGCTAGTTATTCAAATAAATTCTTTATTTTATAAGTAACTTCACTGATTCATTTAAAGATTCAGTATATTTGACTAACTTTTGCGATTTTAAAAAGTTAACTAAATTCAGAGTTACTACAAAATTCAACTAATTAAAATAACAAAGCGATTTAGAACTAAATTACATAATTTACAACATGATTTAAACACAATAACATGTATAATTTAATAAAAGGGCACATACATAAAATGTGTAAGTTAAGAAAGGAAATAATTTATAAAATTTGAAATTGTGAGCTTGAGTAAAAAATAATAAATATTAGTAATGAAAGTACATAATCTTAAATAATTACATTGTGGACATAAGTAAAATAATGTTAATTTATTAATGAAAGGAAAATTGTTATCAAAATTTGACTTTTTGAATGTATTTTTAAACAAAAGTACACTGTCAAAAAAATCACATTGTGAAGGTAAGTATATTAATTAATAGAATGTATTAGTTAAGAAAATACATTATTAAAAAATTCACATTGTAGAGTTAAGTAAATAAACAGCATATATTAGTTAAGGAAGTGCATTATTTTAAAAAATCGCATTGTGAACAGAAGTAAATTACTGAAAACATATTAATTAACAAAGCACTTTATTTTTAAAATTTGACATTGTAAATGATGAATGTGTTAGTTAATAAAAGTAATGTATAACAATTTACAGTGAATCTTAGATAATTAAATGAATTTGTTAAAATATAATTACTTTTTTTTATAAATTTTAGATGTGTATCTAAGTAAATACATAACCGAAATTAGTTGACAACAGTAAATCATACTAAAATTCTCAGTTTTTATTTTTTCTTTGTTTCTTAGAATGTTTCATAAATGTGTATAACCATGTAGGTAACACTTATACAAAATTTTTAGTTTTTCAATATTTATGTAGAAGCAAATGGTAATAATTAAATATTTTCAGTAAGTATTCTATGTTGGCATCATATGTGAGATTTTATATTTTGTATATTCTTGCACACTAGCTCATTATTAAAATAAATTTTGCATTTAATATGTAACTTTTATGATTTTCAAAAATTTAGGATACTTGATTAAATTAATCGATTACAAAACGTTTACTTACTAAATACTTTTTATAATAACTCAACTAATTATAATAACCAACTGATTTATAACTTAAATATTTAATTTACAACACTATATAAATACAATAACATGCATACTTTAACAAAAGTACACTATTTTAAAAAATTTCATTGTGAAGGTAAGTAAATGAATAGAAGTTAATAGTTAACACAAGTAAATTACTTTTAAATAATAGCATTGAGAGGGTAAGTAAATTATTAAATTAAATGAATTAGTTAAGAAAGTTCATTATTTATAAAAACTGACATATTTATAAAATATTACATTGAGAAAAAAATGGTTCTAATGTCTCTGAGCACAATGGGACTTGACATCTGAGGTCATCAGTCCCCTAGAACTACTTAAAACTAACTAACCTAAGAACATCACACATATCCATGCCCGAGGCAGGATTCAAACTTGCAACCACAGCGGTCACGCAGTTCCAGACTGAAGAGCCTAGAACCGCTCGACCACCATGGCCAGCTACATTGTGAAGTTAAGTAAATAAATAAAATATATTATCAAAGTAGATTATTTCCAAAATTTTACATTGTGAATGAAAGTAGATAAAAAATAAATTAGTTAACAAAAGTAAGATATAAAAATTTACAAAGTGATTGTAAGAATATAAAATATATTAGATAAAACAAAAGTATATTATTTTAAAAATCTTTGTTTGTGAATGTAAGTAAATAAAAAAATAAGTTAACAATAGTTAATTATATTAAAATTTTCAGTTTTCATTTTTTCCACCTTTCTTAAAATGTTTCAGAAATGTATATAAGCATGGAGATAACAATTTTGTAAAATTTTTAAGTTTTTCATTATTTTATGTAGAAGCAAAAGTTTATAATTAAAAATTTTCAGTAAGTATTCTATGTTTTGCTTCATATATAAGATTTTACAGTTTCTAGATTCTAGCTCACTAGCTCATTATTAAAATAAATTCTGTTTTTTATAAGTGAATTAACTCTTTATTTAGAGATTCAGGACATTTGATTAACTTAACCGATTTTAAAAAGTTGACTAAAATCATAATTTTTACAGTATTCAGCTGATTATAATAACCAACTGATTTATAACTTAATTTTTTAATTTACAAAATTATCTATACACATGAAGATGTATTATTAAAAAAAAGTACACTGTTTAAAATAATCACATTTGAAAGTAAGTATATAAATAGAATGTATCAGTTAACACAAGTTAAATACTTTTAAAAAATCAGATTGTGAAGGTAAGTAAATAAATAAATAAATTGTATTAGTTAGGAAAGTACATTATTTTTAAAAATTGACATTGTGAATTAAAGTATATAAATAAAATGTATTAGTTAAGAAAGTACATTATCTTAAGAAATCTTACTGTGAACATAACTAAATTAATAACAACATATTAATTGATGAAGTACATTATTTTAAAATTTTTACCTTGTGAATGTAAGTAAATAAAAAATGTGTTAGTTAACAATAGTAAGTTATAAAACTTAACAAAGTGATTGTAAGATAAAGAAATGTATTATTCAAAACAAAATTACATTTTTTCACAAATTTTAGCTTCTGAATGTAAATAAATTAATAAAATACATTAGTTAACTGAGGTAATGTGTGTTAAAGGTTTCAGTTTATATTTTTTCTAACTTTCTTAAAATGTTTCAGATATGTATATAAGCAGGGAGTTAACACTTTTATAATTTTTTTATGATTTTACATTTTGTAGACTGTAGCTCACTAGCCCACTATTAAAATAATTTCTGTATTTTATAAGTAACCTAGCGGATCTTTTAAAAATTCAGGAAATTTGATCAACTTAACCGATTTTAAAACGTTAACTAAATACATAATTTTTCAAAATTCTACTAATAGTAATAACTAACAAATTTATAACAGTTTTATAATTTAGTATGGTTTTCATTAATTTATGTAGAAGCAAACTTTAATAATTAAAAATTTTCAGTAAGTAATCATTGTTGTGCATCGTATGTGAGATTCTTTTTACCATACATGATTATGTAAGCAAATGTAACATTTGGAATTAAATCATTAAAAGTTGCCAAAAAAGTGTAATATTTGTTTTTCGTGTAGTTATAACATTCTTTCTACATGTCATATTTATTACATAAATTGGATGATTAGTTATAAAACTAAATGGAGTAATATCAATATCTGATTTTAGTAAAGTAATTCTTTTAAAATTTAGAAATGCATCATATACATTTAGAAAATTATTTGGTGGATTCCACAATTCTAGAGGAAAAACTTCATTTTTACTATTTTTTTAAATAAATATTCTGTACTTTAACATGATCAAATAATGATGAATCAACTAATTGACTATTTTTACGATTAGTCTCAAATAAAACAAAAACAAAATATCGCATATGAAATTCTGTAGAGTTTGTAGAGTTATAGCAGTTTGTTATTTCTAGTTCTAAATTGTTTTTACCATATAATCCAGCTACTTGTTCTGTTTGAAGTTCATAAAAAGAATTAGGAATGTTAGGATTTTTAAAAACATTATCACATTGTTCACGTTCATCATTGGTTCATATTTAACAACAAATACACGAAATTCCATAGATTCTATAACTATCTCTAGAAAATGATCTATGTGTAAAAACTACAGTTAGGTTTCTTTCAAAAGTAATTTCTTTATAATCTTTAAAAAAGGCACCAAATATTGACAATGGATAAAGTGCTTTATTTTTTTAATATTTATTTTTCTTGTATTAGGAATATGTCCTAAACTTACTTTGTCAGAAACAAGTAAAGTTATATTTAGAAAAACTGTTAATGAACTAGAAGAATGTCCAATTCTAGTTAATATTTTTTTTAATTTTTTAATGTTATAAAGTCAAGCAATTTAGTTACATAGTTATCAATTCATTTTTTGTTTGATTTTCCATCATAAGTGAGTTAATCTCTACGATCATATCTAATAATACTATACTTAATATATAATTGTGCATGATTTGAATGAAGCCAACGATCACCATTATTTATTTCAATTTCTGTAATATTGTTAGGAACATTTTTAGTTTTTTCATTAACAGAATTATGTAAATGGATAACTCTCAATTTTATTCATTATTATTAAGGAAAAATGTATTAAGATATTGAGATATTTCTAAAATATCTGTTACAGTAGCACCATTAACGTCAATTAAATTATCATTTTCATCAGTTATAGTAACTTCTAAACCTTAAATTGTATTAAAAATAGTAACATTTATAGGATAATTTGGTTCATAAATTATTATCCACCAAACTCTGTATTACGTTTAAATGAAGCAACAATATTAGTTTCTTTATGAAAATGATCATTACGTTTTATTTACATTCTATCAGCAAGATTAAAATTTATATATGTTAATTCGAAAGGAATTATTTTAGGTACAATTTTACCTACAACTTCTTCATTAGTTTGCACAATTTGATTATTAAAACCAAGTTAACTTCCAATTCTATCTGCTATATCCATATACAATTTTACATCACTTTCAATAACAATTCTGTTTAAAATCATCTGTTTTAATGTGTATATTAGATTTTTCAAATGTATAACTATTTGAATATTTTTCAAACTATATTGACCCACAGGAATTTCTATTGTTTCTCGATCAAAATATATTTTATTGTTTTTTGTTGTAATATTTGGTGTTAAAAAGTTGAATAAAAACCAAGAAAACGTTATTATAGTTATTAGAAAATGGAATAGTTAATCGTTTTCAAAGAATAGAAGATTTTTCACTAAGTTCAACAGCCTACTGACTTAGTGTTGAAAAATATTAATAAATTAATAAATTAATGGAAAAAATTATTAATAAATGAAAAATTAATAAATGAAAAATATTAATAAACGAAAAAACTATTAATGTACAATAATTGGAGCAAGTGGTTGTGGAAAGACATTGTTAATGATTGATAAATATATTTTAACTCTAGGATGGTTAATTTGGAAACACTTAGTTAGAGTCAATTTCAATTATTAAAATATTTTTGACAAGATGACACAAATTTAAATCATATTTACCATGAGATTGTTGGTGGAGACTTAAAGTTTGGTAATTTTAAAGAATTGTTTAGTAAATGTTGGAGTAATGAAATAGGGTTTTTAACAATAGATACGTCTAGATAACAAATAAAGTTAAGTTTAGAAAAAAATAAATCATTCTTAACACCATAAACGTTAAACCAAAGCATTAACTTAAACATTATCTTTAACATTAAAGAAAAACGTAAAACATAAACATAAAGTAAGCTTTGGAAAAAACAACCAAGAACAGAATATAAAAGATATAAAAAGGTAGATGAACCTGTCGATTCATTTGGTGGTAATATACCAAAACATTCAACAACTATTTAGGAAATAATGTACTATACTACAATAGAGAAAGAATTCAAAATATTGATGAAGTAATATTAGGTCATTCATGTTTATTTGTTTTAAAATTGCTTTATGAAAATTATAATTTTAATGATATTTTAGATAAAATAAATGGACATATGTGGAAGTAAGATACATGTAACTAAACATACTGACAAGCACTTAATAAACCTTCATTCAATAATGTAAGAATTGAAATAATTGAAAATATTATTAAACAACTTCAGTCATCAATAAATATAAAGATAACTAATACAGTTAAACAATTTCAAAAAGGATTCAATATTATGTTTAAATTAACTATTGATTATATTGGTTTTGAAAAGAGAAGACTTATTAATGTAAATGATACAATTGATGTAAGAGCTACAGTTAACACACATTATTTTGATAATCAACTATTAAATGTTGTTACAAAAGCGGAATACACAATCATTTCAACACAATTTAATAACTATGTTACCAATACACAATTGAAAAATTAATCAGATTCATCAAGATGACTCCAATATGTTGTTTACAAAAAACAAAGTAGAAGAGGCTTTCTTCATACTATTTCACAAAAACAGATTTAACACCATACTTAGAACAGTTAAGTAATCATAAAGAATAAATATATTATAAACAAATATTTGAATGTGCCTTTATAATAGGTGGTGAACAAATATTGTACAATCTTGAATATATGTTTGTTTTTAAAAAAGTGATTGTTATTACTAAAAATATGAATAAATTATTAACATTTAATGATCTCAATATTTTTCTATGAATTGATGATGAACTTTATAAAGTAGCGTCTATTAATCAGTCATTATTAGTAGTAGATAAGACAATTTTTGTAACTATATTATTAAAATATTCTGTTAAAACTTTTCTAGTTAATTTAAAGTCAACTATATTTGGTGGAGTATTTTATATTATATAAATTTTTTATCAATATAATTTTTTTATTTATATAAATTTGTAATCTTCATAAATTTTTTCTATATAAATTTTTTAAATGTAGTTGGTAAACAGTTCACATTTAGTTCTTAAAGATAAGTCACATTTATTATTGGTAAATATATTTATTAGCCATAATTGATGTTTTTCGAAATATGCATTTGCTGTTCCTATTAAAGATAAAACAGCTAAAAATATATTTGATGTTTTTAAAAATTTTAATACTTAGAAAGCAAACTAATTTACAAACAAATAATGGTGAGGAATTATATAACAATGATTTTAAAAATTTAATGAAGAAATATAATATTGATCATTATTCAACTGTTTCAGAGTTAAAAGCATCTGTTGTTGAACGATTTAACAGAACACTTAAAGAAATAATATGGAAGATAGTTGCTTTACAAGGAGATTATAAAGGGTTAAATTTAGTTCAAAATTTAATTAATGATACAATAATAAAAAACATTCTACGATAAACCAATACAAGTCAGTGAAAAAATTTAAAAATAAGTAACTTCATAAGGTTGACGAAGTTAGAATTAGTAAACTTAAAGGTCTTTTTGAAAAAGGATATACAGCTAATTGGTGAACAGAAATATTTGAAATTGAAGACGTTATTTATTCTAATCTTATTAAATATAAGTTAAAAGATATAAAAGGAATTTTTTATCAACAAGAAGTACAGAAAACAAAAGCCAAATGTTTACTTAGTTGAAAATTTATGAAGAAAGAGAGGTAATCAAGTTTATTTTGAATGGTTAAGTTTTGATAATTCAAATAACAGTTGGATAAAGAAAGTTAAAGTAATTTTATAAAGAATTAATTTCCTTTTTAGTTTAACAGTCTATTAGTTTTGAAAAGAATAAGTTTACTATTTAGTTTAACAAACATTTAGTTTTTAAACTATTAGTGTTTAAGAGAATTAGATCAGTATTTACGCTAACAATAAATGAATTTTAAATAAGTACCATATATTTACATCAAATTTTAACATATTTTAATTTAATTATTTCATCTTTTATTTGAAATCTACTAGTGTAATACTTCCATCTTTTAGCATAATACTTTCATCTTTCATTTTATATCTATCATCTTTTATTTTAATTATTTCATTATTTATTTTATTGAATGGTTTTAGTTTTTGTATACAAATATCTTTTTGTTTTATTTGATCTTTGAAGAAGTTTCCATTTATATAGAAAAATTAATATTTTTGTCTCCCATTCACTTCTCTTGCTGATTAACCTTGTAGTAGATGTGATACTATGTTGTACACAATGGTTCCATATTCGAATCAAGACTTTGCCAAGATGGTGTTGACTTATGGAAAGACAAATAGCAGTAGGTGACAAGCACCAAGGTTGTATCAGGAGACCCATCCCCACTGACATCAACCACATTGAATGTTTGTAACAGAACTTCACCGTTTGTCTGAGACAGGGTCGTTTCAGGAAGCAGGAAATCATGAAGGCTGTACCTGAAATGTTCAGACACCATACTTTGAGGAAAATGTGCTTAACACTGTGGAAGTCGACTGTCATGTCAGTACCAGGCAGTTGGGCTGCCAGATGACTGGAATATTCTCCATAACAATTGTTACTAACCTTATGTTTTACAGTACTTACAGGGCTTACTACTGACAGACTTTCCCCATTGGGAGCAGTTTTATCACTGGTTTCTTAATCAGGCAACCTCGATTCTGGGATATGTGTCACCCATTCTATTCATGGGTGAGGCCATCTTTACATAGATATGTATCTTCAACTTTCATAACCGTCATCTGTGGGGTAGTATGCAGAACCCCCATGGTATAATGACAGCAGATCATTGGCATTAATGTAGCCAGAATGTGTCGGCCTAGATACATGGCGACCATATCTTCTTTCCACATCGCCTTAACAGGTCGGAACTAATAGCATTTCTGGTGGACAACACTGCCTCTTCTGTTGAAAGAAATGCCACTGATAATTAGAAGGGTTATGTGGCTGCTACATGATGGTGCTCCTGCACACTTTGCTATTAATGTCTGAATGCAGCTCAATCGTAGCTTCTCTGGCCAATGCATCAGACAAGGGGGTCCAGTTGCATGGCCTGCTCATTCACTGGATCCCAATTTGTGCAACTATTGGTTATGGGACCATCGCAAAAGTGTTGTGTATGCAGAGCCCATTCCAGATGTGGAGACACTGGAGCCATTTATTCATGCTTCCTTCATCACTATTTGGATGCAGCCTATCTGATGTGAACATGTGAGCCAGAACAAGCTACAGACTGTACATGCATGCATTGAGGCACATGGAAATCATTTTCAACACATACTGTAACTGTAACTGCATGGTATAGCGTGTATTAGACTGCAGTCTCTGCAACAATGTATGATTGAATAAATGGTCTGTAGTATGGAAACCAAGCATTTCCCAAAACAGGTTTATTAGACACTTTTTGTTCTGTATCCTCTCATTGATGAATCCCTAGAGTTTGTACACAGTGGAAAAAATCACCCTATATATATATATATATATATATATATATATATATATATATATATATATATATATATATATATATATATAAAGATAATTACAAAAATCTTCTTGCCTCCATGATGAAACCATATCCCTAAGTCATCAGGGACTCCCTCCACCCAGTCCGGCATTGGTGATTGGGTTCCATGCTACCGCAGATCTCACTCCATTTACTTCACCCACTTTGACATTTCATCATCTCGCACTCACTGATCCTGTAACAACCACAACAACATGAAGACGAGTTGGGAACTTTTCTTTTCTACGATTTAGCATATCCTATGAAATCCGATTTGACAAATGCACATGTACTTATATGACTGTTATGATAGGTTTATCAGTTGTGCTGTAATACTCCCCTCGACCTGTGCAGAATCACCTACAACAGCAAGAACATTTCGATTGAAAGGCATACACAGTGGGGGCGCAAATATATGAAATATAACACTAAGAAACTTTTTTTTAACGAGAATATGTACATACATGGTTGAATTTCCGCTGGAGATTGCTCAGACGCCTTGATCTGCTTGCCTATAAGCTCCAGCAACCAGTCAGACTCATTAAGATCATGTGCTGTGACAAGAAATAAGAATTGTAAATTTCTACTAACATAAATATATACGACGAAATTTAAACTCTAAATTATGTACTTACACAGTTGATGTGCTGTTGGAATCGCAGCTGGATGCTGTTCCGTGATCTGAGGGGGCTGCATACCAACATTAACTTACCCTGATTCAGCCTCCAGCTCTCGAATTAATCCCTCCCGAATTTGGTGACTGAATGCTCTAACAAGAACAAAGAAACTTTTTGCAGCAAAAATATACTACGAAGTATATACTCTCTCACACACTCACACACACAACAATCACATAAGCAGATAAGACAGCGAACTATAGCGTAGGAATAGTAGCCTCTCACCGATCTGTTAGCATACAGCTGCTGTGGAACTTAGTAAGTGGGCTTTTTAGGTTTTTATGTTGGTAACGCCATGTTGCGCTCTATATGAAAATCACTGACTGTGCGGTGTGAAGGCTGTGGTTGGTTAGCATTGTTGGAGTATATGCTATTGTAGTGTTGGGCACTTTGCTGTTAACAGCGCGTAGCGTTGCACAGTTGGCGGTGACCCGCCAGCAGTGGTGGATGTGGGGAGAGAAATGACGGAGTTTTGAGAGCGGATGATCTGGACGTGTGTCCGTCAGAGACAGTAAATTTGTAAGACTGGATGTAATGAACTGCTATATATGTTATGACATGTTGAAATGTTGATTAAACACATATTTATACATTTACTCAACGAATTATGATAACCATCAGAATTATAACTTAATTACATTCTTTAGATCATGATTTTAACACAATGACATGTATAATTCAAGAAAAGTATCATATTTTTAAAAAATCACATTGTGAATGTAAGTAAATAAATCGAATGTACTAGTTGACACATGTAATTTACCTTTAAAAAGACATTGTGAAGGTAAGTAAATAAATATATAAAATGTATTAGGTAAGGAAGTACACTATTTTAAAAAAACACAATTAAATGAAACATATTAGTTAAGTAAGTACAATATTATAATAACCAATAATTGCAATATTGTAATAGCCAACATTTTTATAACTTATTACCTTAATTTACAAAACTCTTATCAGTTTTTTAAATTTTTCTTTAATTTATGTAGAAGCAAATGTTAAAAATTTAAAATTTTTCAGTAAGTATTCTATGTTGTGCATCATATGTGGGATTTTACATTAGCTAGATTCTAGCTCAGTGGCTAGTTATTCAAATGAATTCTGTATTTTATAAGTAACTTCACAGATTCATTTAAAGATTCAGTATATTTGACTAACTTAACGATTTTAAAAAGTTAACTGAATTCAGAATTACTACAAAACTCAACTAATTAAAGTAACCAACAGATCTGGAACTAAATTACATAATTTACAACATGATTTAAACACAATAACATGTATAATTTAACAAATGGGCACTATTTTTTAAGAGTCACATTGTGAAAGTAAGTAAGTAAATTAAACGTTTTATTTAACGTTAGTAAACAACTTTTAAAAAATCACATTATAAAGGTAAGTAATTAAATAAATAAAATGTGTAAGTTAAGAAAGGAAATAATTTATAAAATTAGAAATTGTGAGCTTAAGTAAAAAATAATAAATATTAGTCAAGAAAGTACAAAATCTTTAATAATTACATTGTGGATATAAGTAAATTAATGATAATATGTTTATTAAAGGTACATTGTTTTCATAATTTTACTTTTTGAATGTATTTTTAAACAAAAGTACACTGTCAAAAAAAATCACATTGTGAAGGTAGGTAAATAAATAAATACAATGTATTAGTAAAGAAAATACATTATTAAAAAATTCACATTGTAGAGATAAGTAAATAAACATCATATTTTAGTTAAGGAAGTGCATTATTTTAAAAAATCACATTATGGACAGAAGTAAATTACTGAAAACATAATAATTAACAAAGCAAATAACTTTATAAATTTTACATTGTGAATGATGAATGTGTTAGTTAATAAAAGTAAGTTATAAAAATTTACAGTGAATCTTAGATAATTAAATGATTAGTTAAAATGTAATTACATTTTTTTATAAATTTTACATTGTGTATCTAAGTAAATAAATAACCTAAATTAGTTAACAAAAGTAAATCATAGTAAAATTTTCAGTTTTAATTTTTTCTTTTTTAAAATGTTTCAGAAATGTATATAACCATGTAGGTAACACTTATACAAAATTTTTAGTTTTTCAATATTTATGTAGAAGCAAATGGTAATAATTAAAAATTTTCAGTATGTATTCTATGTTGTTCATCATATGTGAGATTTTACATATTGTATATTCTTGTACACTAGCTCATTATTAAAATAAATTTTGTATTTAATAAGTAACTTGTATGATTTTCAAAAATTTAGGATACTTTATTAAATTAATCGATTACAAAACGTGAACTAACTAAATACTTATTATAATAACTCAACTAATTGTAATAACCAACTGATGTATAACTTAAATATTTAATTTACAACACTATATAAACACAATAACATGCATACTTTAACAAAAGTACACTATTTAAAAAAATTACATTGTCAAGTTAAGTAAATAAATAGAAATTAATAGTTAAAACAAGTAAATTACTTTTAAATAATAGCATTGAGAACGTAAGTAAATAAATAAATTAAATGTGTTAGTTAAGAAAGTTCATTATTTAAAAAAATTGACATATATGTGATATACATAAAGACAATTTCCAAAATCTTCTTGCCTCCGTGGTGAAACCATATCCGTAAGTCATCAGGGACTCCCTCCACCCAGTCCGGCATTGGTGATTGGGTTCCATGCTACCGCAGATCCCACTCCATTTACTTCACCCAGTTTGACTTTTCATCATCATGCACTCATTTGTCCAGATCCCCTAAAGAAGCTGTAACAACAACAACAACATGAAGACGAGTTGGAAACTTTTCTTTCCTACGAATGAGCATATACTACGAAATCCGATTTGGTAAATGCACATGTACTTATATGACTGTTATGATAGGTTTATCAGGGGTGCTGTAATACGCCCCTCGACCTGCTCAGAATCACCTACAACAGCAAGAACATCTCGATTTAAAGGCATACACAGTGGGGACGCAAATATATAATATATAAAACTAAGAAACTTTTTTTAATGAGAATATGTACATACATGGTTGAATTTTGCGCTGGAGATTGCTCTGACGCCTTGATCTGCTTGCCTATAAGCTCCAGCAACCAGTCAGACTCATTGAGATCATGTGCTGTGACAAGAAACAAGAATTGTAAATTTCTACTAACATAAATATATACTACGAAATTTAAACTCTAAATTATGTACTTACACAGTTGATATGCTGTTGGAATCGCAGCTGGATGCTGTTCCATGATCTGAGGGGGCTGCATACCACCATCAACTTACCCTGATTCAGCCTCCAGCTCTCGAATTAATTCCTCCCGAATTTGGTGACTGAATGCTCTAACAAGAACAAAGAAACTTTTTGCAGCAAAAATATACTACGAAGTATATACTCTCTCACACACTCACACACACAACACTCACATAAGCAGATGAGACAGCGAACTATAGCGTAGGAATAGTAGCCTCTCACCGATCTGTTAGCATACAGCTGCTGTGGAACTATGTAAGTAGGCTTTTTAGGTTTTTATGTTGGTAACGCCATGTTGCGCTCTATATGAAACTCACTGACTGTGCTGTGTGAAGGCTGTGGTTGCTTTGCATTGTTGGAGTATATGCTATTGTAGTGTTGGGCACTTCGCTGTTAACAGCGCGTAGCGTTGCGCAGTCGGCGGTGAACCGCCAGCAGTGGTGGATGTGGGTAGAGAATTGACAGAGGTTTGAGAGTGGATGATCTGGACGTGTGTCCATCAGAGACAGTAAATTTGTAAGACTGGATGTAATGAACTGCTATATATATGTAATGACTTTTGAACACTATTAATGTAAATGCATTGTTCGTTCTCTATCAAAGTCTTTCATTAGCTAACTATGCCTGTCAGTAGTTAGTGCCTTCAGTAGTTATAATCTTTTATTTAGCTGATAGTAGCGGCGCTCGCTGTATTGCAGTATTTCGAGTAACGAAGATTTTTGTGAGGTAAGTGATGTGAGAAAGGTATAGGTTAATGTTAGTCAGGGACATTCTTTTGTAGGGATTATAGAAAGTCAGACTGCATTGTGCTAAAATATTGTGTGTCGTTTTAAGCACAGTCATTCGGAATTTTTCTAAGGGGACGTTTCATATGTCGACCCTTAGCCGAGGATAACTTTTTTAAGTTTTTCATTATTTTATGTAGAAGAAAATACTAATAATTAAACAATTTTGGTAATTTTCTATGTTGTGCATCATATGTGAGATTTTACATTTTGTAGATTCTAGCTCAATAACTCGTTGTTAAAGTAAATTCTGTATTTTATAAGTAACTTAACTGATTTTGAAAAATTCAGGATATTTGATTAACTTCACCGATTTTAAAACATTTAACTAAACACATAATTTTTACAATAACTCAGCTAATCACAATAACCAACTCATTATTAAATTTTCTACATAAAATAATGAAAAACTTGAAAAATTTATGAAAGTGAAAACTCTATGCTTATACACATTTATGAAACATTTTAAGAAAGATAGGAAAAATAAATACTGAAAATTGTAATATACATTACTTCACTTATCTAATTTATCTTATTTATTTACTTACATTCACAAGCTAAAATTTTTGAAGTAATTTACTTTAGTTTTACTAATACTTTTTATTTTCTTACAATCACTTTCAAAATTTTTATAACTTCATCTGTTAACTAACACATCTTTTATTTATTTACTTACATTCACGATGTAAACTTTTCAAAATAATGTACTTCGTTAATTAATATATTATCATTAAACTACTTATGTACACAATATAATTTTTTACGATAATATACTTATTAAACTAATATACTTTATTTACTTACTTAGCTTCACAATGCCAATTATTATAATTAAATGAACCTTCTTAACCAATACATTTTATTTATTTCTTTACCTCCCTTCACAATGTGATTTTTTAAAAGTAATTTACTTGTGTAAACTAATACACTCTATTTATGTACTTACTATCACAATGCGATTTTTTAAAAACAGTCTACATTTGTTAAATAATACATGTTACTGTGTTTAAAACGTGATGTAAATTAAGTAATTAAGTTATCTGTTGGTTAATATAATTCGTTTAATTTTGTAAGAATTACATATGTAGTTAATGTCTGAAAATTGGTTAAGTTAATGAATTATCCTGAATTTTTAAAAAATTAGTTAAGCTACTTATAAAATGCAGAATTTACACTAACAATGAGCTATTGGGCTAGAATCTACAAAATGTAAAATCTCACATATGATGCACAACATTGAATAATTACTAAATATTGTTAGTTATTAACATTTGCTTCGACATAAAATAATGAGAAACTTAAAAATTTCTAAAACTGTTAACTCTATTCTTACATACATTTCTGAAACATCTTAAGAAAGATAGGAAAATAAAAACTGACAATTTTAATATAATTTACATATGTTAACTAATTTATATTATTTATTTACTTAGATTCACAATCTAAATTTTTTTTAATAATGTGCTTTTGCTTCAACTAAGACATTTCATTATCTTACATCCACTTTGTAAATTTTTATACCTTACTTTTGTTAACTAATACAGTTTTTATTTATTTACTTACTCTAACAATGTATGACTTTTAAAATAATGTACTGGGTTAAGTATTATATTTTTATTAATTTACTTATGTTCACAATGTGATTTTTTTTAAACAATGTACTTTCTTAACTAATATATTTCATTTATTTACTTAACTTCACAATGTCAATTTTTTTTAAATTATATACTTTCTTAAGTAATACATTTTATTTATTTATTTACTTACCTTCACAATCTGATATTGGTTATGTTAACAAATACATTATATTTATTTACTCACTTTCACCATTAGTTTTTTAAAAAATAGTGGAATTTTGTTAAATAAATCATGTTGTTGTGTTTAAATCTGGTTGTAAATTAAGTAATTAATGTACACTTCAATTGGTTATTATCATTAGTTGGGTTAATGTAAAATTGTGTATTTAGTTATTGTTTTAAAATCGGTTAAGTTAATCAAATATACTGAATTTTTAAAAGCTCAGTTAGGTAGCTTATATAATACAGAATTTATTTTAATAATGAGCTACTGACGTAGAATCTACAAAATTCAAAATCTCACAAATGATGCACAACATAGTATACTTACTGAAAATTTTTAATTATTAGCATTTGCTTCTGCATATAATAATGAAAAACTTAAAACATTTATAAAAGTGTTAACTCCATGCTTATATACATTCCTGAAAAATTTTAAGAAAGATAGAAAAAATTACAACTGGGTGTTTTAATATAATTTACATTTGTTAATTATTTAATTTATTTAATTACACACATTCACAATGTAAAATTATTAAAATAATCTTCTTTTGCTTTAACTAAGACATTTTACTAATACTTTTTATTTTCTTACAATCACTTTGAAAATTTTGTACCTTCATTTGTTAACTAACACATCTTTTATTTATTTACTTACATTCAAGATGTAAACTTTTTAAATTAATATACTTCGTTAATTAATATATTACCATTAATCTACTTAACTCCACAATGTGATTTTTACCATAATGTACTTAATTATTTTATAATGTACTTTTGTTAAGTAATACATTATTTATTTATTAACTTACTTTCACAATTTAAAATTTGTAAATAATGTAATTTATTAGGTATGGTTTTTTTTATTTTATTCATGTTCACTATTATTTTTTATGTATTTACTTAATATCATAATGTCAATTTTATAAATAATAAACTTTCTTAACTAATACATTTTATCTAAATATTTACTTACCCTCCCAATTTGATTTTTTTTAAAAGTAATTGACTTATGTTAATTAATACATTCTATTTATTTACTTACATTCAATATGTGACTTTTTAAAAATAATGTACTTTTTCAATGATGGATGTTATTGTGTTTAAATCATGTTGTAAATTAAGGAATTAAGTAATAAGTCAGTTGGTTATTATAATTAGTTGAGTTTTGTAAAAAAACTGAATTTAGATAACGTATAAAAATCGCTTAAGTTAAACAAATATTTTAATAATGAGTTAGTGAGCTAGATTCTAGCGAATGTAAAATCTCACATATGATGTGAAATATAAATTATTAACAATTGGTTCTAGAGGAAATAATGAAAAACTTGAACAATTTATAAAAGTGATAACTTTATGCTAATATATATTTATGAAACATTTTAAACAACATAGAAAAAATAAATACTCAAAATTGTAATATACATTTCAATAGTCATCTAATTTATTTTATTTATTTACCTACATTCACAAGCGGAAATTTTTAAAATATTGTACATTTGTTTTACTAATACTTTTTATTTTCTTACAATCACTTTGAAAATTTTTATTTATTTACTTATTTCACACTGAAAGTTTTTATTAATTTACTTATATTCACAATGTGATTTTTTAGATAATGTAATTATTTAACTAATATATTTTATTGTATTATTTACTTACAATCACAATCTAAAATTTCTAAAATAATGTGCTTTTATTTTGACAAATAGATTTAGTTATCTAACAATCACTTTGTAAATATTTGTAACTTACTTTTGTTGACTAATACATTTTTTATTTATTTACTTACATTCACAATATAAAATTTTTAAAATAATGTATTTTCTTAACTTCTACATTTTATATATTTACTTGACTTCACAATGTAATTTTTATAAATGATGTGCTCTCTTAACGAATACATTTTATTTATTTATTTACCTATGTTCACAATGTGATTTTTTATTTCTTAATTCATTTTCATAACTTAATTAATTTTATATCATAATTAATTGTTATAACTTAATTATTAAATTTTCAACACAATGTAAACACAATAACATGTATATTTTAACAAAAGCACATTATTTTAAAAAAATCACATTGTTAACATAAGTAATAAATTTTTTTTGTGAAAGTTATTAAATAAATAAATAATGAAGTAGTTAAGAAAAGTAAGTTATAAAAATCACTTTGTAAGTGATCGCAAGAGAATAAAATGTGTTAGAGAAAGCCAAAGCACCTTTTTAAAAATTGTTGTGTTAGTGTAAGTTAATAAATAATATAAATTAGTTAACAAATGGAAATGATATTAAAATTGGCAGTTTCGATTTTTCTAGTTAAAATGTTTCAGAACTGTTTTTATATGGAATTAACACTTTTATAAATTTTTAAGTTTTTCATTAATATATGGAGAAGCAAATGTTAAAAATTATAAAAACTTTAAGTAGTTATTGTATGTTTTTCATCATACATGAGATTTTAAATTTTGTAGATTCTAGCTCATTAGCTCATTATGAAAATAAATTCTTTATTTTCCAAGTAACTTAAGGATTTTTTAAATTTGAGGATATTTGATTAACTTAACCGATTTTAAAACGTTAATTATGTACATAATTTTTACAATAACGAAACTAATTATATATATTCAAAAAATAATTACTTAATTTACAACATGATTTAAACACAATAACATGCATTATTTAACAAAAGTACATTATTTTGAAAAATTCACATTGTGAAAGTAAGTAAATAAATAGAATGTATTAGTTATCTTAAATAAATTACTTTAAAATATCACACTGAGAAAGTAATTAGGTTAATAATAATTATGTATTAGTTAAGAAAGTCATTAGATTTAAAAATAAACAAAGTGAGGTTAGGTATATAAATACAATATATTAGTTAACAAAGTACACTGTGGACATAAGTAAGTTAATAAAAATATCTTAATTAACAAAGTACAGAATTTTAAACATTTTTTATTGTGAATGTAAGTAAATAAATGAAAGTAGCTTAAGTGGTTTTTTAAAAATTCAGTATGGCGATTAAACACGTATTTATACATTTACTCAACGAATTATAATAACCATCAGATTTATAACTTAATTACTTTCTTCAGAACATGATTTTAACACAATAACATGTATAATTTAAGAAAAGTATCATATTTTAAAAAAATCACATTGTGAAGATAAGTAAATAAATATAATGTACTGGTTAACACAAGTAATTTACTTTTAAAAATGGCGTTGTGAAGGTAAGTAAATAAATATATAAAATGTATTAGGTAAGGAAGTACACTATTTTAAAAAAACACAGTTACATGAAACATATTAGTTATGTAAGTACAATATTATAATAACCAATTATTACAATATTGTAATAACCAACATTTTATAACTTAATACCTTAATTTACAAAAGTCTTATTAGTTTTTTAAATTTTTCATTAATTTATGTAGAAGCAAAAGCTAAAAATTTAAAATTTTTCAGTAAGTATCCTATGTTGTGCATCATATGTGGGATTTTGCGTTAGCTAGATTCTAGCTCAGTGGCTAGTTATTCAAATAAATTCTTTATTTTATAAGTAACTTCACTGATTTATTTAAAGATTCAGTATATTTGACCAACTTAAGCGATTTGAAAAAGTTAACTACATTCAGAATTACTAAAAAATTCAACTAATTAAAATAACCAACCGATTTAGAACTAAATTACATAGTTTACAACATGATTTAAAGACAATAACATGTATATTTTTACAAAAGGGCAGTATTTTTTAATAATCACATTGTGAAAGTAAGTAAAGTTAATAGTTAACACAAGTAAATTACTTTTAAATAATAGCATTGAGAAGGTAAGTAAATAAATAAATTAAATGTAATAGTTAAGAAAGTTCATTATTTATAAAAACTGACATATTTATAAAATATTACATTGTGAAAAAAATGGTTCTAATGTCTCTGAGCACAATGGGACTTGACATCTGCGGTCATCAGTCCACTAGAACGACCTAAACCTAACTAACCTAAGAACATCACACACATCAATGCCCAAGGCAGGATTCAAACCAGCAACCACAGCGGTCGCGCAGTTCCAGACTGAAGCGCCTAGAACCGCTCGGCCACCATGGCCAGCTACATTGTGAAGTTAAGTAAATAAATAAAATACATTATCAAAGTACATTATTTCAAAAATTTTACATTGTGAATGAAGGTAGATAAAAAATATATTAGCTAACAAAAGTAAGATATAAAAATTTACAAAGTGATTGTAAGATAATAAAATATATTAGATAAAACATAAGTATATTATTTTAAAAATCTTTGATTGTGAATGTAAATAAATAAAAAAATAAGTTAACAAAAGTTAATTATATTAAAATTTTCAGTTTTCATTTTTTCTACCTTTCTTAAAATGTTTCAGAAATGTATAGAAGCATGGAGGTAACAATTTTGTAAAATTTTTAAGTTTTTCATTATTTTATGTAGAAGCAAATGTTAATAATAAAAAATTTTCAGTAAGTATTCTATGTTTTGCATCATATATAAGATTTTACAGTTTCTAGATTCTAGCTGACTAGCTCATTATTATAATAAATTCTGTATTTTATAAGTGAATTAACTCTTTATTTAGAGATTTAGGATATTTGATTAACTCAACCGATTTTATAAAGTTGACTAAATACATAATTTTTACAATATTCAGCTGATTATGATAACCAACTGATTTATAGCTTAATTTTTTTATTTACATAATGTATTATTAAATAAAAGTACTCTGTTTAAAAAAATCACATTTGAAAGTAAGTTAATAAATAGAATGTATCAGTTAACACAAGTTAAATACTTTTAAACAAATCAAATTGTGAAGGTAAGTAATTAAATAAATAAATTGTATTAGTTAAGAAAGTACATTATTTTCAAAAATTGACATTGTGAATTAAAGTATATAAATAAAATGTATTAGTTAAGAAAGTACATTATCTTAAGAAATCTTACTGTGAACATAACTAAATTAATAACAATGTATTAATTGATGAAGTGCATTATTTTAAAATTTGAACATTGTGAATGTAAGTAAATAAAAAAATGTGTTAGTTAACAAAAGTAAGTTATAAAAATTAACAAAGTGATTGTAAGATAAAGAAATGTATTATTTAAATAAAATTACATTATTTCACAAATTTTAGCTTCTGAATGTAAATAAATTAATAAAATACATTAGTTAACTGAGGTAATGTGTGTTAAGGTTTTCAGTTTTTATTTTTTCTAACTTTCTTAAAATGTTTCAGATTTGTATATAAGCAGGGAGTAAACACTTTTATAATTTTTTTATGATTTTACATTTTGTAGACTGTAGCTCACTAGCCCACTATTAAAATAATTTCTGTATTTTATAAGTAACCTAGCTGATCTTTTAAAAATTCAGGAAATTTGATCAACTTAACCGATTTTAAAACGTAAACTAAATACATAGTTTTTACAAAATTCAACTAATTGTAATAACTAACAAATTTATAACACTTTTATAATTTTGTATGGTTTTCCATTAATTTATGTAGAAGCAAATTTTAATAATTAAAAATTTTCAGTAAGTAATCATTGTTGTGCATCATATGTGAGATTCTTTTTACCATAGATGATTATGTAAGCAAATGTAACATTTGGAACTAAATCATTAAAAGTTGCACAAAAAAGTGTAATATTTGTTTTTCGTGTAGTTATAAGATTCTTTCTACATGTCATATTTATTACATAAAATGGATAATTAGTTATAAAACTAAATGGAGTAATATCAATATCTGATTTTAGTAAAGTAATTCTTTTAAAATTTAGAAATGCATCATATACCTTTAGAAAATTATTTGGTGGATTCCACAATTCTAGAGGAAAAAACTTCATTTTTACTATTTTTTAAATAAATATTCTGTACTTTAACATGATCAAATTATGATGAATCAACTAATTGACTATTTTTACGATTAGTCTCAAATACAACAAAAACAAAATATCACATATGAAATTCTGTAGAGTTATAGCAGTTGGTTATTTCTAGTTCTAAATTGTTTTTACCATATAATCCAGCAACTTGTTCTGTTTGAAGTTCATACAAAGAATTAGGAGTGTTAGGATTCTTAAAAACATTATCACATTGTTCAAATTCATCATTGGTTCATATTTAACAACAAATACACGAAATTCCATAGATTCGATAACTATCTCTAGAAAATGATATATGTGTAAAAACTACAGTTAGGTTTCTTTCAAAAATAATTTCTTTATAATATTTAAAAAATCCACCAAATATTGACAACGGATAAAGTTCTTTATTTATTTTAATATTTATTTTTCTTGTATTAAGAATAAGTCCCAAACTTACTTTGTCAGAAACAAATAAAGTTATATTTAGAAATACTGTTAATGAACTAGAAGGATGTCCAATTCTAGATACTATTTTATTTAATTTTTTAATGTTATAAAGTCAAGCAATTTAGTTACATAGTTATCAATTCATGCTTTGTTTGATTTTCCATCATAAGTTAGTTAATCTGTGCAATCATTTCTAATAATACGAAACTTAATATGTAATTGTGCATGATTTGGATGAAGCCAACCATCACCAGTATTTATTTCAATTTCTGTATCATTTTTAGGAACATTTTTAGTTTTTTCGTTAACAGAAATATATAAATGAATAACTTCCAATTTTATTCATGATTATTAAGGAAAAAATTTATTTAGATATTGAGATATTTCTAAAATATCTGTTACAGTAGCACCATTAACGTCAATTAAATTATCATTTTCATCAGTTATAGTAACTTCTAAACCTTGAATTGTATTAAAAATAGTAACATTTATAGAATAATTTGGTTCATAAAATATTATCCATTAAACTCTGGATAATGTTTAAATGAAGCAACAATATTAGTTTCTTTATGAAAATGATCATTATGTTTTATATACATTCTATCAGCAAGATTAAAATTTATTTATGTTAATTCAAAAGGAATTATTTTAGGTACATTTTTACCTACAACTTCTTCATTAGCTTGCACAATTTGATTATTAAAACCAAGTAAACTTCCAATACTATCTGCTATATCCATATACAATTTTACATCACTTTCAATAACAATTCTGTTTAAAATCATCTGTTTTAATGTGTATATTAGATATTTTCAAATGTATAACTATTTGAATATTTTTCAAACTATATTGAGCCACAGGAGTTTCTATTGTTTCTGGATCACTATATATTTTATTGTTTTTCGTTGTAATATTTGGTGTTAAAAAGTTGAATAAAAACCAATAAAACGTTATTATAATTATTAGAAAATGGAACAGTTAATCGTTTTCTAAGAATAGAAGATTTTTCACTAAGTTGAACAACCTACTGATTTAGTATTGAAAAATATTAATCAATTAATAAATTAATGGAAAAAATTATTAATAAATGAAAAATTAATAAATGAAAAATATTAATAAACGAAAAAATTATTAATGTACAATAATTGGAGCAAGTGGTTGTGGAAAGACATAGTTAATGATTGATAAATATATTTTAACTCCAGGATGGTTACATTGGAAACACTATGTCAGAGTCAATTTCAATTATTAAAATATTTTTGACAAGATGTCACAAATTTAAATCATATTTACCATGAGATTGTTGGTGGAGACTTAAAGTTTGGTAAATTTAAAGAATTGTTTAGTAAATGTTGGAGTAATGAATTAGGGTTTTTAACAATAGATACGTCTAGATAAGAAATAAAGTTCAGTTTAGAAAAAATAAATCATTCTTGACAACATAAACATTAAACAAAAGCATTAACTTAAACGTTATCTTTAACATTAAAGAAAAACATAAAACATAAACATAAAGTAAGCTTTGGGAAAAACAACCTAGAACAGATTATAAGAGATATAAAAAGGTAGATCAACCTGTCGATTCATTTGGTGGTAATATACCAAACTATTCAATAACTATTTAGGAAATAATGAACTATACTACAATAAAGAAAGAATTAAAAATACTGATGAAGTAATATTAGGTCATTCATGTTAATTTGTTTTAAAATTGCTTCATGAAAATTATAATTTTAATGATATTTTAGATAAAATAAATGGACATATGGGGAAGTAAGATACATGTAACTAAACATACTGACAAGCACTTAATAAACCTTCATTCAATAAATATTAAGATAACTAATACAATTAAACAATTACTAAAGGGATTCAATATTATGTTTAAAGTAACTATTGGTTATATTGGTTTAAAAAAGAGAAGCTTATTAATGTAAATGATATGATTGTTGTAAGAGCTACAGTTAACACATTATTTTGATAATCAACTATTAAATGTTGTTACAAAACCGGAATACACAATCATTGCAACACAATTTAATAACTATGTTACCAATACACAATTGAAAAATAATCAGATTCATCAAGATGACTCCAATATGTTGTTCACAAAAAACAAAATAGAAGAAGCTTTCTTCATACTATTTCTCAAAAACAGATTTAACACCATACTTAGAACAGTTAAGTAATCATAAAGAAAAAATATATGATAAACAAATATTTGAATTTGCCTTTATAATAGGTGGTGAACAAATATTGTACAATCTTGAATATATGTTTGTTTTTAAAAAAGTAACGGTTATTACTAAAAATATGAATAAATTATTAACATTTAATGATCTCAATATTTTTCTATGTATTGATGATGAACTTTATAAAGTAGCTTCTATTAATCAGTCATTATTAGTAGTAGTTAAGACAATTTTTGTATCTATATTACTAAAATATTCTGTTATAACTTTTCTAGTTGATTTGAGGTCAACTATATTTGGTGGAGTATTTTAAATTATATAAATTCTTTTTCAATATAATTTTTTTATTTTATATAAATTTGTAATCTACATAAATTTTTTCTATATATATTTTTTATATGTAGTTGGAAAACAGTTCGCATTTAGTTCTTAAAGATAAGTCACATTTATTGTTCAAAGTGTGAAAAATTTGCAGAATCAAATAACACACATAGAGTGACAACTAAAAATGGCAGACAAACAATTCAAAGTATTTGTACATTTTGTAAATCTAAAAAGAGAAAATTCATTAAATTTTTTTTGTAAATGGTGGAGGTTTAAATAACATTTGCAAAAATATAATTAATGAATTACATAAATCATTTAGAAAGAATTTTAAAAGAAGAAAAGTTGTTTCTTCAGGCATAGATGATTTATGGCAAGCTGATCTAGTTGAAATAGGGTCAGGTAATTTAAAATGATTTCCAAAAATAAATAAATGGTAAAAATATTTATTAGCCATAATAGATGTTTTTCAAAATATGCATTTGCTGTTCCTATTGTAAGTAAGCTGTTTGTTTTCGCTATGTAAGTAGGCTGTTTATGTTTTCTTATTGGCAACGTTACGTAGCGCTCAATATGAAAATCACTGGCTGTGCTGTGTGCAGTCTGTGGCTAGTTTGCATTGTTGTCTGCCATTGTAGTGTTGGGCAGCGGCAGCTGGATGTGAACAGCACGTAGCGTTGCGCAGTTGGAGGTGAGCCGCCAGCAGTGGTGGATGTGGGGAGAGAGATGGCGGAGTTTTGAAATTTGTCATGAACTGCTATATTTATATATGATGATATCAAGGTAAATACATTGTTTGTTCTCTATTAATATCTTTCATTTGCTAACTATCCCTATCAGTAGTTAGTGCTTTCCATAGTTTGAATCTTTTATTTAGGTGGCAGTAGTGGCGCTAGCTGTATTGCAGTAGCTTGAGCAGCGAAGATTTTTGTGAGGTAAGTGATTTATGAAAGGTATAGTTTAATGTTAGTCAGGGCCATTCTTTTGTAGGGAATTTTGAAAGTCAGATTGCGTTGCACTAACAAAATATTGTGTGTCAGTTTAAGCACAGTCATGTATAAATGATCAAAAGGGGACGTTTCATATGGCGATCCTGCCAGGATACCTCACTGGAATCTTCTGATTTTTTCTTGTAGTTTGTGATTTTGTTTATTGCTAGCGCGTAATTGTAGAGAAAATCTCCTTTGTAGTTGCAGTCTTTCATTGTTGTACAGTAAAACAGTTGTGGCATGCATGTAGATTTGCACCAAGTATTTCGCAGCTGCAATTAACTAGATATTATTTTCAGTGTTATGTTAATGTGTTCTCTTATTTTTGCTCTTCAAATTGTGCTTTTCTGTGTTGTCGTGTGAAATATTGTGACAATAATGGCGTGTGAAAATCGTAATACTAGGCTCCAAAGTAAACTGAGAAATGACAGTGAAAATGAAAGCAGTGTGTTAGCGCCACCAAGTAATGAATTAACTGATGTTCAAAGTAGTAATTTGATAATTGTGCATAGGGAAATGGAGCGGGCTGCAAACAATGGTGTAGACAGTGAAACAAATAGTGAACAGGGAAGCAATATCGATCGATCGGTCGGCAACAGCTCGCCTCAGGAATCCGAAATGACAGGACACAATTTCGCAAATACTGTAGATTCAGGTTTTGGGTTATCACCGTTTTCTCAAATAAGTCAAGACGCATTTTCTGCTTGTCAAAATGTGAATGTTGCCGGTGCAAATGCACTGCCGAAAAGCGTAGAGAAACAGATTCCAGACACTAATACATTATTATTGCAATTAATGCAACAAATGGAACAAAATCAGAGACAAATGGGACAAAATCTTAAAAAGTTAGACACAGTGGAACAAAATCTCAGAAAGTTAGACACAGTGGAACAAAATCTCAAAAAGTTAGACACAATGGAACAAAATCTTCAAAAGTTAGACACTACACTTGAACAAACACGTGAAGATTTAACCACTGAGTTACATAACATCGAATCGAAATGTCAAAAGGTCTGTAATGATGTAAAAACACAAATTTGTGAGCATTTCCAACCTATTTTCTCGCGTCATGAAAATGAATTACAGAATCACGAAGCAGCCATAAAAGAACTTCAAACTATTGTTCATGAAAATCATGAGACCTTGCAAGCTAAAATTGACTCAGTTGCATCTACCGATTCGGTTACGCAATTTGCAAGAACTCAGGAAAACTTAAAGGACACAGTAGATACCCTGAAAATTGGTTCAGAAAGACACATGGAGGAAATAAGTACACTATCGGAGAAAGTAGCCGAACTTTCGGATCAGGTCACTAACTTATCTACAAAGGTAGATGATGATCTGAATGACACAAGACCCGTAGCCTTCACTGACACAGAAGAGTATGAACAAATAAGAAAATTCAAACAAAATCAAAATCAAATCAATACACATTACAAAAGAGAAATCCGGGAAGTACAAGATCAGTTGACGCAGGTAATACAAGAATTACGTATTTCAGAGGACACTCGCGCTCCAATACGGGAAGAGGGACATAGAAATACGGAACAACCACAAAATAATAACACAGGACACTTTGGAAATTATGAAAGAAATTGGCAAGGCGCATTGGATTTTGAGATGGAACCGCCGAAACGAAGTAACAATGACCGACATGTGACTCGCCGACATGACGATTTTGACTATAGGCTGTTCATTACTACATGTTAATTCAAAACATTTAAGAATTCTGGCAACGACATTCATCCACAAGCATGGCTCCATCAATTCTCTCATTGTTTTCCTCCCAACTGGTCGTTAGAACACAGATTAGAATTTATGTGTGGCTACTTGGAGAATGAACCAGCTGTAAGAATGCGATCGGTAATTTACGATTGCCACAGTGAAGGAGAGTTTTACCATGCCTTCCTCTCAACATATTGGTCTCAAGCCACACAAGACCGTGTAAAACATGGCATCATAATGATGAAACATTTCGAACAATCTGAATTTTCCAGTCTTGTGAAATATTTTGAAGACATGTTGCATAAGAATCAGTATCTTTCAAACCCATACAGCCCCTCAGAACTCATCCGCATTTGCTTACTCAAATTGCCTGAACATTTACGACATAGTATTTTAGCAGGACGTTGCAAAGATGACATTGAAGCTTTTCAGGGTCTGTTACAAGAATTGGAAATTGACACTGACAATCGGGGAACGCGGAAACAGGAGCACAACAATTACAGGTCACATCCGTCACAATTCCACGATGAAAGAAATAATAACTGGACACGACAAGGCTATTCTCACAACACATATCGTGACCAAAACAGACACCACCCGTATGACAACCGTTGGCAGAGTAGTAATAATTACATGGAAAGATCACCTCTCCGTGGTAATGACTATCACAGAGACAATCAGAGAAACAGACAATATGGGAACCAAAACAATTATTATCAAGGGAGACAGAATAACTTTTGACGCAACGGTCCAGCGCGCAGTTACGATTCAGGGAGAAATTCTCCACCACTTAACTGACAAGAAAGAAACTACAGGAACTATCGACATGAGGACAGACGATGTGATCGTAACGAAAGACCTGAATTGCATCAGAACTGGCGGGATTTAAACAGGGCAGGGCCCTCTCGTCACGGTGAATTTGAAGAAGTTAGGTCTCCAAATCCCAATAACGACGCGCGCCAACAAAGAGACCATAGGCAATGACTCACACCGCTGGCTGCCACAAATCGTACTTATGAAACTGACGACGCAGCTGCCGTAGCTAGTAATTACGTAAAAATGGAAGACATTAGGGACATCTTACTCCAAGAACACGACGTAAAACATAACAACATTGCATATCCTGTGATTCACATTACAGTAAATGACGTAAAATTTACGGCAGTACTTGACTCTGGCAGTCCCATTTCAGTAATCAGTGAAACAGCCTTTAGCAAATGCAACAAATCGAACGATTGCCCCACACTTCCGTTACGTAAGATTAAATTACAAGGTGCAATCTTTGGAAAAAGTGTAGATGTACGCCAACAAACCAACTTAGAATTCTTTTGTCAAAGCCACAGCTTCTCTATGAACTTTCTTATTGTTCCATTATTGTCGACGGAAATTATACTGGGAGTAGACTTTTTGAATGAATACAAAGCAATCTTAAACTTTCACGATGCTGAAATAACTTTAGAAAAAGAAGGTAAGTCAGTAGCTTTGAAATTTGAAGATTGGCTCTCAAACCATGACGAAGAAATTACTCGGCTTTACCTTCTGTTAGACAACAGTTCGGAATTTTCGACGGAACTTGACGCTAACAATCATTCTGCAAGTACTGACAGGGATGATATTGACAGCGCATTTGACACTAATAAGTTAATTCAGAATAAAATTCAAACAATTGAGAATTGTAATGACACTGATAGGCAGGACCTTTTTGAGATTTTACAAGCACATTCCACAGTTTTTACTCACAAAACAGGAACAATCAAGGGATTTCAATACCAATTTCTTGTTCGTGAGCATACTAAATTTTGTGTTAGACCATACGTAATTCTAGCACATTATAGGGACTGTGTTAGAACAGAAATACAATCTATGCTTGACGAGGGCATTATTGAGCCTGCAGTAAGCTCATACAACAATCCGTTACATGTTGTTGAGAAGAAAAATGGATCGATCAGGCTTGTCTTAGATTTGAGACAAATCAATACTATCATTATTCCTGAAACAGACAGGCCGCAGACGATGGAAGAACTTCTTCAAAATTTTAATGGTGTTAAAGTGTTGTCTTCCATTGATCTTAGATCCAGCTTTTATCAGATCGAACTTCATCCAGAATGTAGATAATACACAGCTTTCTTTTGTTTCGGCGTTTGTTCTCAGTTTCGGAAACTTCCTTTTGGTTTGAACATTTCTTCAGCAGCATTCATTCGCAGGCTAAATTCCATATTACCTGAATTCTTAAAATGTCACATCACCTTATATGTAGACGATATTCTGATAGCAGAAGCCTCATGGGAACAACACAATCGCATCCTCAACAGCGTGTTACATATTTTTGCAGAATCTGGAATTACAGTTAACTTGGAAAAGTCTGAATTCAGTAGGACAAAAGTGAAGTTTTTGGGACATATTATTTCTTCTGAAGGCATTCAGCCGGATCCTGAAAAGTTAGAAGCAATCAGAGCCATTCCAGTTCCATCTACAAAAAGACAAGTCCGCAGTTTTCTAGGTCTCGTAAATTTTTACCGTCGTTTTCTGAATATGCAAATTCTTGTTACACCAAAACTTTGTTCTCTCACTGGAAAAAATACTATTTGGAACTGGGACGAACAAGCACAGTTGGAATTCAATTCTTTGAAAGAATCGCTACTTAACGCGCCTATACTAGCTCATCCAGATCTGTCACAAGATTTCTGCCTTAGCACGGATTCTTCTAAAGTCGGTCTTGGTGCCCATTTATTTCAAGAAGCCATAGAAAATGACACTACCGTTCAGAAAACCATTGCTTTTGCTAGCCGAGTGCTAACAAAATATGAAAAAAATTATTCCGTTACTGAATTAGAAGCTTTGGCTATCGTTTGGGCATTTAACAAATTCTGTTTCTTTCTTTCTGGTAAGCATGTAAAAGTATACAGTGATCATCGTGCATTACAATTTCTTATGCCTTCAAAATTAAATCATGACAGGTTAAAACGTTGGGCATTGTTTCTGCAAGAATTCCGCTTCTCAATAGTCTACATTCCCGGCAAGGAGAACATTGTTGCGGACGCACTGTCACGCGCACCGGCTGGGCTTGAGAAAAGTAACACAGAAGGCAACCTCGAGAAAAATTTCAGTATTCTTTACATTCAGAAAGTCGCCTTTGAAAACTTCATCACCACATCTTTAAAGGACATTGCTCATGAACAAGATAAAGATCCGATTTGGAAAGACATCAAGAGCAAATGGCATGAAAAGACACACACACAGATTCGGCATTATTACCTGGTTAGAAACAACATACTCTTCAAACGCTGCACTGTTGATGACAAGCTATGGGTACTTTGCATTCCTGACGATTTTGTTAATAAGCTCATTTGGTACATTCATTTCAGCTACGCACATTTTGGTTTACGAAAATGTTATCATATTCTTCGAACGACTTGTTATTTTAACAATATGGAAAAGAGAATTCGAAGAGTCTTGTCTATTTGTAAACTTTGTCAAAAGGCGAAACTATCTACTGTCTCACATCGTGCTCCGTTATTTCCTATTATTCCTTCTAAATTAAAAGAATTTGCTGCTGTTGATCTCTTGGGACCGCTTGTCAGAACATCTAATGGATTTTCGTACGTTTCAGTCGCTGTTGAACTTACTTCAAAATTTGTTTCTTTCACTCCGTTACGTAAAGCTACTGGACGATCTGTATCCAACGCCTTTGTTAAAAATTTCTTACGTGAAGTTGGACACATTAGCAAAGTCATTTCAGATAACGGACCTCAATTCAGATCTGCTTTTTGGTCACGCACGCTTCGGAATCATAAAATCAAACCTGTTTTTATTTCATTGTACTCACCACATTGCAACCCGTCTGAGCGGATTATGAAAGAAATCAATAAGCTTTGCAAACTTTATTGTCACAGAAAGCATCAGCATTGGGACAGATATTTACACTTATTTCAAAATGTGCTGAATGAAATGCATCATGATTCCACTGCTTTACCACCCACTCTTGTACTAAAGAATGAAGAACCACCGAACAGAATCAGAGAGCTTGTACCCTTCCCGAATACACATAAACTTCGACACAAAGACATAATTGATTTGGCTCTTAAAAATATAAAATCTGCAGCAGACAAAAGGAGAAAACTACACGGTAAAGCAAATGCAAAGAAATTGTATATTGGTCAGAAAGTTCTCATTAAGGCTCATTCATTGTCACATAAGAAGAAACACTTGAGTCACAAATTCTTTCTAGTTTACAATGGACCTTATAGAATCCGACGTATACCACATGATAATTGCGTTGAAGTTGAAACTCTGCGTACTAGGAAGAGTAAAGGTTTACACCACATTTCACATGTAAAACCGTTTGTTGAAAGATAATCTGCTTTTTAACTTTGTATTTGCCATATAACTTTTCACTTTACATTACTAGTATGCTGTGTCAGACTTAAGAAACTGTTAACATACAACTATGTTTGAAGTTAAATATCCAGTCTAGAACGTAGGGAACATTTTTAAACAGAAATTACGAATGCATTGTTATAGTGAACAGACGACACAGTGCTGTATTTGTACATTCTTGCTTGTTAGTTGCACGATTACGTAACGACTATCAGGCTTACATACTTAGGACACATACTATACTGGTACTGCTAATGAGATTTTAATGCAACATTTTGGTTCACTTGAAAATACATTCTGAATTAAAGTACTTTCTGTGAGATACCAGATGACACAGTGGTTAGTTTATGTGACAGCTACACGATTTTATGACGACGCTACTAATGAGTGACAATTTACAATGTTGCTTTTGCAGTGTATCTGTTTAATATCTGCACAGTTTTCTGAATTCTTCTAGGAAGAAAAACATGTTTTAGTAGTAACTTTTGTGGTATAGCTACAATGAGACTGCCTTTTCCGTGGCACAACAATACGTTACAGCACAGTACTTTCTTCATCATGGCAATAAGCGCAATAACTACGATATCTATACATAAAGCATTTCACTTTTGTTTATCATGAGGTAAGTACATTGACTTCTGCAGAACTTAGCTTTCAGAGGACGATAAGTACGACACTTCCACAGAATTATCTTACAGCAAGACGCACATTTAGCGCTACAGGACACGCATTTGAGTGATTAATTTTGTACTTAAAACATTTATTTTTAAAGATATTTGAAGTACAATGATACAAAGGTTTTCAGTGATACATTTCATTTCATTGCTGTAATCTGTAACACCTGAGGGTATAATTACATTAATCCTCAGGGGGGTACACGCTTACTTTGTGTACCATGTGTGTGGCAACCACAAGGAACCCTAGCTAATATGGTATTTGCTTATACAACTTTACACATCGGTATCATATTTCTCTAACACACAAATTACACAGCTATCTGATCATTTAACTGAGAGATAAACATTTTTTTACTACATCAGTGACACATGTTTACGTAATTACACAGTTGGATAACTTCACACTTATGAAACTGTATTTTGTCTGTACTTTGTAAACTGTTCATATTTTTTCAGAATCATTGTTATACTATGAGAGCTTTGAATGATGTATTTGGTATGAGATCATGATTTTTAAAGTACGTTTGAGGCAGCTGACACTTTTGACATGAGCAGAGAATTTTTTTAGGCTTAGAAATTATTGGAGGAAGTTACGACGATTTTCAGATTTGACTGAAGTGTTATGATGTTATTATTACGACGACGATGTTTATTATGTTGTTGAGGAATGTTTATTATGCTACGTATTTCTCATGATGAAATATTGAAGAAGTGTCGACGAATATGTATATGTATAATGAGGTAAGGAATAATGAGTAGTGTTTAGGGACTCTGATTTATGAAAAGGATGTTGGAAACCAAGAAACGTACTTTAAGAGTTATGTAATGTGTGTGTATATGCGTGAATGTATTACAATGCAGACGAAAATTTTTTTGGACACTCTTATATCAATAGCATTTTGTTTCTACAGATTTGCAACGCTAATTCTTGACCTGTGAAATATTTTTATGTGAGACTGTCACTGTAGCGGAAACTGCTGTCGTAAATATTTCCGTAAGAAAGTTAAGTGACCACCTGCACGTGCGTCGTCGGCACACCGCTGTGTCAGACACCTGGGCGACAGCCGCCCGAAAAAAAAGCCATTAGCCTTTCAGCAGCACAGGTAGAAAAAAAAGGGGAGGCCATTATCTATTCTTACATCTGCAAACCTGATAATGACAAGTGTCTTTCTACGAGAGTTGAGAGCTACTGACTTACGAAATGCCACATAGCTATTGAATGATTTTTTTATGCTTTGGTTTGCGTAATTGCTTATTTCATTTGACATCTGTTTTCCAGCTGTGTTGCAGCATTGCTTTTATAAAATAAAATGCATTTGCTAATGTGAACACTTTCTGTCAACAGATCTATTAAATAATAATTTTGTAATCCACATTCTTAAAAAAGGGAGCACTTGGAAAGGAAAGAACAATAAGAAGGGACTAATAACAGTAACTGCATCTATAATTTTCTTTTCAAGTACTTGGTAATTTCTTTTTTAGAATAATTTGTGGTGCACCACTTTAATTACTTAGACATTAAGATGTGATTATACATTTCCCTTATCTGCATTGTTATCTTTAGTGTACTATTTTTTTCTGCTTGAGCCATGTCATGTTTAGATATAAGCTGCTGTTTGCCAGGCATAGTGCTACTGAATTTTAATTTGTGTTACTCTGCTAAGCCAGATTTAATTTTTTGTTTGCTGCGCATTGGCTCATATTAGTTGTAATGTTGCATTGCTTGATAATTTAGATTTACTGTAGTTTGCTTTGCAAATTTCCATTTTTTTTCTCACTGCTGTTTATATTAATTGTTTTATGTGCTGCTGCATTGCCTCGTCCCTTAGTTTAGCATCTGAGCTCAGTAGATTTAAGTTAGCTTAAGAGGGGGTAGACTATATAAGAAACTGACTATGGAGAATAGGTAAAGAATGCATTGAGAAGTTATACAAAAAAAAGTACAGAAAACAGGTTTAGGTAGGATTTTCTTGGAAATAAATGTTGAGGTGAGAAATGTGTGAACATATAAATACAGAAAGCATGCTTAGATAGAATTTTTTTGGTGGAAACAAAGGATGAAATAAGAGGAAAGATATATGAAGTTTTAGGTTGGACTGCAGTACCAAATGTTACACTGAAAACGAACCCTGTGCTTTCCTATTGGTGTTATCCCACTATGTGTTTGTGTACCCTTGTGTAGTTGTTTTCTTCCTGTCTCTGTGTAGTTTCATAGAATTTTTTCCTCTTTTAATATTAAGCTACATTCACTATGATGAGGAATACTGTTATCCTCAAATGTAATTGGCATTAATAATATGTTATTTACTTTGTAAAGATGTTAGACATTATTCATTCTGTTTAAATGCTCATGTGTGAAGTTGATGTTTCGCAAGTTATTCTGATCTTCTATGTATGTACTCATGTCATAATTCCTGTAACACTGACGTATATGTCTATTTCTATTCTTTTGTAAAGCCTGTACTACAAATGTTATCTATATTGTTATGTTTTTAATGATGTATTTTGTACCTTTATTGTATTCTTATGTTATAAAATTGTAATTGTCACCAGTTCATGATATTATTAACTTGTTAGTTACATTTCACTGCACACGTTTCTGTTGGTCATAGTATATGGACAATATGTGAGAAGTTGGGTCTGTTAGTGTTTGCACGTGTGTTAATAATTCAGCAAGGGACTGGATAACAGCATTGCTGGTTCTAAGGACAATTCCAAAAACTTTGTGAGTGCACAAGTGGTGGTTATGGACTTGCTATATTATCCGCAAGACTCTTCAATGGTGATTGTGCACCTGCACAGTCACAACAGATGGCTGCTGGCTATCTCTACAAGGACTACAGTGGGGCTGCATCTTTGATGACCCACCAGTACCATTATCTCTACAAGGACTACAGTGGGTCTACATCTTTGATGATCATCAATACCATTATTTCTACAAGGACTGCAGTGGGTCTGCACCTCTGGTGGCCCACCAATACCGTAATCTCTACCAGGACTACAGTGGGTCTGTTCCGTGATGACCTACCTACCAATATTCTTCAAAACTTCGAATGACTCTGCTGTGGGTTTGCTCCATTGTGGCCCATTACCTGTCAGCATGTCAAGAGTCAGCACTGTCTTTCCGTTGGAAGGACAACACTACTTCTTCAAGACTGCATGGAAATCCATTACTTCTGTGTGCAATTTCTTTTACTAATGAGACTTTGTAAAAAAAAACCTGTAATTACTATTATGATGAATGATCAGGACTATCTTTATGGACTGTGAGAAAATTTTAGCTTTTGACCAACATTGTATCAATAAGTGTGCGCATTTGATTTCTTTGTTATTGTAATTATGAATAATTTTATCGAATCATTATTGGCCACTGCCCAAAAAAAATTTGTAAAATTTTTTGTGGGGAGCATGGGGGCTATGTAAGTAGGCTGTTTATGTTTTCTCTATGTAAGTAGGCTGTTTATGTTTTCTTATTGGCAACGTTACGTAGCACTCAATATGAAAATCACTGGCTGTGCTGTGTGCAGTCTGTGGCTAGTTTGCATTGTTGTCTGCCATTGTAGTGTTGGGCAGCGGCAGCTGGATGTGAACAGCGCGTAGCATTGCGCAGTTGGAGGTGAGCCGCCAGCAGTGGTGGATGTGGGGAGAGAGATGGCGGAGTTTTGAAATTTGTCATGAACTGCTATATTTATATATGATGATATCAAGGTAAATACATTGTTTGTTCTCTATTAATATCTTTCATTTGCTAACTATCCCTATCAGTAGTTAGTGCCTTCCATAGTTTGAATCTTTTATTTAGCTGGCAGTAGTGGCACTAGCTGTATTGCAGTAGCTTGAGCAGCGAAGATTTTTGTGAGGTAAGTGATTTATGAAAGGTATAGTTTAATGTTAGTCAGGGCCATTCTTTTGTAGGGAATTTTGAAAGTCAGATTGCGTTGCGCTAACAAAATATTGTGTGTCAGTTTAAGCACAGTCATGTATAAATGATCAAAAGGGGACGTTTCATAAACAGATGTTTTTCAAAATATGCATTTGCAGTTCCTATTAAAGATAAAACAGCTAAAAATATATTTGATGCTTTTAAAAAATTTTAATAGTTAAAAGCAAAATAATTTACAAACAAATAATGGTAAGGAATTATACAACAACTAATTTAAAAATTTAATGAAGAAATATAATATTGATCATTAGTCAACTTTTTCAGAGTTAAAAGCATCTGTTGTTGAACGATTTAACAGAACACTTAAAGAAATAATATGGAAGATAGTTGCTTTACAAGGAAATTATAAAGGGTTAAATTTAGTTCATAATTTGATTGATGATACAATAATACAAAACATTCTACGATAAACCAATAGAAGTCAGTCAAAAAATTTAAAAATAAGTAACTTCGTAAGGGTGACAAAGTTAGAATTAGTAAACTTAAAGGTCTTTTTGAAAAAGGATATACAGCTAATTGGTGAACAGAAATATTTGAAATTGAAGACGTTATTTATTCTAAACTAATTAAATATAAGTTAAAAGATATAATAGGAATATTTTATGAACAAGAACTACAGAAAACAAAAGCCAGACGTTTACTTAGTTGAAAAAGTTTGAAGAAAGAAAGGTAATCAAGTTTATTTTGAATGGTTAAGTTTTGATAATTCAAATAACAGTTGGATAAAGAAAGCCAAAGTAATTTTATACAGAATTAATTTCCTTTTTAATTTAACAATCAATTAGTTTTGAAAAGAATAAGTTTACTATTTAGTTTAGCAATCAATGAGTTTTGAAACTATTAGTGTTTAAGAGAATTAGATCAGTATTTACGCTAACAATAAATGAATTTTAAATAAGTATGATGTATTTCCATCAAATTTTAACACATTTTGATTTAATTATTTGATCTTTTACTTGAAATCTACTAGTGTAATACTTCCATCTTTTAGCATAATACTTTCATCTTTCATTTTATATCTATCATCTTTTATTTTAATTATTTCATTATTTATTTTATTGAATGGTTTTAGTTTTTGTACACAAATATCTTTGTGTTTTATTTGATCTTTGAAGAAGTTTCCATTAAATCGAAAACTAGTAAATTTGTCTCCAATTCACTTCTCTTGCTGATTAACCTTGTAGTAGATGTGATACTATGTTGTACACAATGGTTCCATATTCGAATCAAGACTTTGCCAACATGGTGTTGACTTATGGAAAGACAAATAGCAGTAGGTGACAAGCACCAAGGTTGTATCAGGAGACCCATCCCCACTGACATCAACCACATTCAATGTTTGTAACAGAATTTCGCCGTTTGTCTGAGACAGGGTCGTTTCAGGAAGCAGGAAATCATGAAGGACGTACCTGAAATGTTCAGACACCAGACTTTGAGGAAAATGTGCTTAACACTGTGGAAGTCGACTGTCGTGTCAGTACCAGGCAGTTGGCCTGCCAGATGACTGGAATATTCTCCATAACAATTGTTACTACCATTATGTTTTTACAGTACTTACAGGGCTTACTACTGACAGACTTTCCACATTGGGAGCAGTTTTGTCACTGGTTTCTTTATCAGGCAACCTCAATTCTGGGATCTGTGTCACCCATTTTATTCACAGGTGAGGCTATCTTTACACAGATTGGTATCTTCAACTTTCATAACAGTCATCTGTGGGGTAGTATGCAGAACCCCCATGGTATGATGACAGCAGTTCATTGGCATTAATGTAGCCAGAATGTGTGGGCCTAGATACATGGCGACCATATCTTCTTTCCACATCGCCTAACAGGTCGGAACTACCAGCATTTCTGGTGGACAACATTGCCTCTTCTGTTGAAAGAATTGCCATTGATAATTTGAAGGGTTATGTGGCTGCTACACGATGGTGCTCCTGCCCACTTTGCAATTAATGTCCGGATGCAGCTCAATCGTAGCTTCTCTGGCCAATGCATCAGACGAGGGGGTCCAGTTGCATGGCCTGCTCATTCACTGGATCCCAATTTGTGCAACTTTTGGTTATGGGACCATCTCTAAAAGTGTCGTGTATGCAGAGCCCATTCCAGATGTGGAGACACTGGAGCCATTTATTCATGCTGCCTTCAACACCATTTGGATGCAGCTTGTCTGATGTGAACATGTGAGCCAGAACATGTTACAGACTGTACATGCATGCATTGAGGCACATGGAAATCATTTTCAACACATACTGTAACTGTAACTGCATGGTATAGCATGTATTAGACTGCAGTCTCTGTAACAATGTACGACTGAATAAATGGTCTGTAGTATGGAAACCAAGCATTTCCAGATACAGGTTTATTAGACACTTTTTGTTCTGTATCCTCTCATTGATGAATCCCTAGACTATGTACACAGTGGAAAAAATCACCCCATATATAAATATATATATATATATATATATATATATATATATATATATAATTAACCAAATCTTCTTGCCTCCATTTTGAAACCATATCCCTAAGTCTTCAGGGACACCCTCCTCCCAGTCCGGCATCGGTGATTGGGTTCCATGCTACCACAGATCCCACTCCATTTACTCCAACCACTTTGACATTTCATCATCATGCACTCACTGGTCCAGATCCCCTAAAGAACCTGTAATAACCACAACAACAACATGAAGACGAGTTGGAAACTTTTCTTTTCTACGAATGAGCATATACTACGAAATCCGATTTGATAAATGCACATGTACTTATACGACTGTTATGATAGGTTCATCAGGGGTGCTGTAATACTCCCCTCGACCTCCTCAGAATCACCGACAACAGCAAGAACATTTCGATTTAAAGGCATACACTGTGCGGACGCAAATATATGAAATATAACACTGAGAAACCTTTTTTAACGAGAATATGTACATACATGGTTGAATTTCCGCTGGAGATTGCTCAGACGCCTTGATCTGCTAGCCTATAAGCTCCAGCAACCAGTCAGTCACATTGAGATCATGTGCTGTAAGAAGAAATAAGAATTGTGAATTTCTACTAAATTTAAACTCTAAATTATATACTTACACAGTTGATGTGCTGTTGGAATCGCAGCTGGATGCTGTTCCATGATCTGAGGGGGCTGCATACTACCACCATCAACTTACCGTGATTCAGCCTCCAGCTCTCGAATTAATTCCTCCTCAATTTGGTGACTGAATGCTCTAACAACAACAAAGAAACTTTTTGCAGCAAAAATATACTACGAAGTATATACTCTCTCACGCACTCACACACAGACACACACACACACACACACACACACACACACACACACACACACACACACATAAGCAGATAAGACAGCGAACTATAGCGTAGGAATAGTAGCCTCTCACCGTCTGTTAGCATACAGCTGCTGTGGAACTTTGTAAGTAGGCTTTTTAGGTTTTTATGTTGGTAACGCCATGTTGCGCTCTATATGAAAATCACTGACTGTGCTGTGTGAAGGCTGTGGTTGGTTTGCATTGTTGGAGTATATGCTATTGAAGTGTTGAGCACTTCACTGTTAACAGCGCTTAGCGTTGTGCAGTTGGCAGTGAACCGCCAGCAGTGGTGGATGTGGGGAGAGAAATGATGGAGTTTTGAGAGCGGATTTTCTGGACGTGTGTCCATCAGAGACAGTAAATTTGTAAGACTGGATGTAATGAACTGCTATATATGTTATGACTTTTGATGATATTAAGGTAAATACATTGTTTGTTCTCTATTAATGTCTTTCATTTGCTAACTATCCCTATCAGTAGTTAGTGCCTTCCATAGTTTGAATCTTTTATTTAGCTGGCAGTAGTGGTACTCGCTGTATTGCAGTAGTTCGAGTAACCAAGATTTCTGTGAGGTAAGTGATTTGTGAAACGTATAGGTTAATGTTAGTCAGGGCAATTCTTTAGTAGGGATTTTTGAAAGTCAGATTGCGTTGCGCTAAAAATATTGTATGTCAGTTTAAGCACAGTCATGCATAATTTTCGTAAGGGGACGTTTCCTATGTCGACCCTTAGCTGAGGGTACCTCACTGGAATCTTCTGATTTTTTTCTTGTAGTTTGTGTAATTAGTGTAGCTATTGTTTATTGCTAGCGCGTAATTGTAGAGAGAATCTCCTTTATAGTTGCAGCCTTCCATTGTTGTACAGTAAAACAGTTGTGGCATGCATGTAGATTTGCACCAAGTATTTCGCTGCTGCGCTTGCAATTAACGAGATATTATTTTCAGTGCTATGTTAATGTGTTCTCTTATTTTTGCTCTTCAAATTGTGCTTTTCTGTGTTATCGCGTGAAATATTGTGACAATATTGGCGTGTGAAAAACGTAACACTAGGCTCCAAAGTAAACTGAGAAATAATAGTGACGATGAGTGTAGCTTACCAGCACCGCTGTGTAATGAAGTAACAGACATTCGAAGTAGTAATTTGGTAACTGTGCATAGGGAAATGGAGTGGGCGTCAAATAATGGTGTAGACAGTGAAACAGGTAGTGAACAGGGAAGCATTATCGATCGATCGGTCGGCAACAGCTCGCCTCAGGAATCGGAAATGACAGAACACAATATTGCAAATACTGTAGACTCAGGTTTTCGGTTCTCACCGTTTTCTCAAATGAGTCAAGAAACATTTTCTGCTTGTCAAAACGTGAATGTTGCCGGTGCAACTTCACTACCGAAAAGCACTGAGGAACATGTTTCAGACACCAGTGCATTGTTATTACAGTTAATGCAACAAATGGGACAAAGGCTACAAAAATTAGACACAATGGAACAACATCTTCAAAAGTTAGACACAATGGAACAACACCAGAGACAAACACAGCAACAGTTAGACACAGTGGAACAAAATCTCAAAAAGTTAGACACAGTGGAACAAAATCTCAAAAAGTTAGACACAGTGGAACAAAATCTTAAAAAGTTAGACACAATGGAACAAAATCTTCAAAAGTTAGACACCACACTTGAACAAACACGTGAAGATTTAACTACTGAGTTACATAACATTGATTCGAAATGTCAAAAAGTCTGTAATGACGTAAAAACACAAATTTGTGAGCATTTTCAACCTATTTTTTCGCGGCATGAAAATGCATTACAGAATCACGAAGCAACCATAAAAGAACTGCAAACCATTGTTCATGAATATCATGAGCCTTGTGGGCTAAAATTGACTCAGTTGCATCTACCGATTCGGTTACGCAACTTGCAAAAACTCAGGAAATCTTGAAGGACACAGTAGATACGATTTCAACACAAATGGACACTCTGAAACTTGGATCAGAAAAACACACTGAGGAAATATGTTCACTATCAGAGAAAGTAGCTGAACTTTGGGATCAGGTCACTAACTTATCTACAAAGGTAGATGATGATCTGAATGACGCAAGACCTGTAGCCTTCACTGACACAGAAGAGTATGAACAAATTAGAAAATTGAAACAAAATCAAAATCAAATCAATACACAGTACAAAAGGGAAATCCGGGAAGTACAAGATCAGTTGACGCAGGTAATACAAGAATTACATATTTCAGAGGACACTCGCGCTCCAGTACGTGATGAGGGACATAGAAATACGGAACAACCACAAAATAATAACACAGGACACTTCGGAAATTATGAAAGAAATTGGCAAGGCGCATTGGATTTTGAGATGGAACCGCCGACACGACATAACAATGACCGATATGCTACTCGCCGACACGATGATTTTGACTATAAGTTGTTCATTACTACATGTAAATTCAAAACGTTTAAGAATTCTGCCAACGACATTCATCCACTAGCGTGGCTCCATCAATTCTCTCATTGTTTTCCTCCCAACTGGTCATTGGAGCACAGGTTAGAATTTATGTGTGGCTACTTGGAGAATGAACCAGCTGTAAGAATGCAATCGGTCATTCACGATTGTCACAGTGAAGAAGAATTTTATCATGCCTTCCTCTCAGCGTATTGGTCTCAAGCTACACAAGACCAAGTGAAACATAGCATCATAATGATGGAACGTTTCGAACAATCTGAATTTTCCAGTCTTATGAAATATTTTGAAGACATGTTGCATAAGAATCAGTATCTTTCAAACCCATACAGCCCCTCAGAACTCATCCGCATTTGCTTAATCAAATTACCTGAACATTTACGGCATATTATTTTGGCAGGACGTTGCAAAGACGACATTGAAGCTTTTCAGGGACTCTTACAAGAATTAGAAATTGACACAGACAGTCGCCGGATGCGAAAACAGGAAAACAACCACTACAGGTCACATACGTCACAATTCCGTGACGACAGAAACAATAACTGGACACGACAAGGCTATTCTTACAACGCAAATCGTGACCAAAACAGACACGACCCGTATGACAAGCACTGGCAGAGTAATAATAGTTACAGAGAAAGATCACATTTCCGTAGTAATGAATATGACAGAGATTACCTTAGAAACAGTCAATATGGGAACCAAAACAATTATTATCAAGGGAGAAAGAATAACTTCAGATGCAACAGTTCAGCGTGCAGGTACGATTCAGGAAGAAATTCTCCACCACATGACCGACAAGAAAGAAATTATGAGATCTACCGACATGACGACAGACGAGATAATCATAATGACGGACCTGAATTTCATCAGAACTGGCAGGATTCAAACAGAGCAGGGCACTTTCGACAACGTGAATTTGTTGAAGCTAGGTCTCCTAAACCCAATAACGACGCATGCCAACAAAGAGACAGACGATGACTCGCACTGCAGGCACCCACATGCGCCGGCTGGCTCAGAGAAAAATAACATAGAAGCTAAACTTGAGAAAAATTCCAGTGTTCTTTACCGACGTATGCTGCATGATAATTGCGTTAAAGCTGAAACTCTGAGTACTTTGAAGAGTAAAAGATTGTACCACATTTCAAATGTAAAACCGTTTATTGAAACATAATCTGCTTTTTAACTTTGTCTTTGCCATATAACTTTTCACTTTACCTTGCTAGTATGCGTTGTCAGACTTAGAATCTATTAACATGCAACAATGTTTGAAGTTAAATATCCAGTCTAGAACCTAGGGAACATTTTTAAACAGAAATTGCGAATGGATTGTTATAGTGAACAGACGACACAGTGTTGTATTTGTACATTTTTGCTTGTTAGTTGCTTGATTATGTAACGACTATAAGGCTTACATACTTAGAACATATACTGATACTGCTAATGAGATTTTAATGCAACATTTTAGTTTACTTGAAAATACATTCTGGATTTAAAGTATTTTCTGTGAGATACCAGATGACACAGAGGTTAGTTTATGTGACAGCTACACGATTTTCTCACGACACTACTAATGAGTGACAATATACAATATTGCATTTGCAGTGTTTCTGTTTTATATCTCCACAGTTTTCTGTTATATTCTGGAAAGTAAAACATGTTTTAGTAGTAACTTTTGTGGTATAGCTACAATGAGACTGCCTTTTCCGTAGCACAACAATACATTACAGCACAGTAGTTTCTTCATCATGGCAATAAGCGTAATAACTAAGATATCTATATGCAAAGCATTTCACTTTTGTTTATCATGAGGTAAGTACATTTACTTCTGCAGAACTTAGCTTTCGGAGGACGACAACTACGACACTTCCACAGAGATTATCTTACAACAAGACGCACAGTTTAGCGCTACAGTACATGTATTTGAGTGATTAATTTTGTACTTAAAACATTTATTTTTTAAAGATATTTGAAGTACAATGATACAAAGGTTTTCCGTGATACATTTCATTCCATTGCTGTAATCTGTAGCACCTGAGGGTATAATTACATTAATCCTCAGGGGGGTACACGCTTACTTTGTGTACCATGTGTTTGGCAAGCACAAGGAGCCCTAGTTAATATGGTATTTGCTTATACAACTTTACACACCGGTACCATATTTCTCTAACACAGAATTACACAGCTATCTGATTATTTAACTGAGAGAGACAAACATTTATTTTACTACATCAGTGACAGACGTTTACGTAATCACACCATTGGATAACTTCACACTTACGAAATTGTATGTTGTTTGTACTTTGTGAACTGTTCATATTTTTTCAGAACCATTGTAATACTATGAGAGCTTTGAATGATGTATTTGATATAGGATCATAATTTTTAAAGTACATTTGAGGTAGATGACACTATTGAAATGAGCAGTGAATGTTTTTTTAGGTTTTGAAATTATTGGTGGAAGCTCCGACGATTTTGAGAATTGACTGGGATGTTATGTTATTATTACGATGACTATGTGTGTTATGCTGTTGCGGTATGTTTATGATCAGTAAGCTGATGCTATATGAGTTATTTGATTATGCTACATATCTGTTATGATGAAATATTGAAGAAGTGTCAACGAATAAGGTAAGGAATACTGAGTAGTGGTTAGGGACTCTGGTTTGTGAAGAAGGTTGTTGGAAACCAAGAATCGTACTTTAAGAGTTATGAAATGTATGTAAATGTGTGAATGTATCACAATGCCGACGAATATTTTTTGGACACTGTTATATTTATAGGATTTTGTTTCTACAGATTTGTAACGCAAATTCTCGAACGATGAAATTTTCATATGAGACTGTCACTGTAGCGGAAACTGGTGTCGTAAATATTTCGGTAAGAAAGTTAAGTTACCACCTGCGTGTAATGCGTCGTGGGCACCCAGCTGGGCGACAGTCGCCTGGAAAAAGGCCATTAGCGTGTGCCCCTTTCAGAGGTACAGGTGGAGAAAAAAAAGGGAGGCCATTTTCCTCGCTATTGACATTCCTTTGTAGAAAGCATCGCAAATACGACACGCTCATAACTTGGAAACATTCTTACATCTGCACACCTGATTAGGACAAGTGTTTATCTACGAGAATTGAGAGAATTTCTACTAACTTATGAAATGCCTCATGACTACTGAATGATTATTTTATGCTTTACTTTGTACATAGTTGCTTATTTCATTTGATATCTGGTTTCCAGCTGTCTTGCAGCATTGGTTTCATAAAATAAAATTAAATGCATTTGCTAATGAGAACACTTTCTGTCAACAGATCTATAATTATTTTATGATCCACATTCTTCGAAAAAGGAGCTCTTGGAATGGAAAGAACAATAAGAAGGGGCTAATGACAGTAACTGCATATATAATTTTCTTTTCAAGTACTTGGTAATTTTTTGTAGAATTAGATGTTGTGGTGCACCACTTTAATGACATAGATATTAAGATGTGAACAGACATTTCCCTTTTTCTGCATTGTTGTCTTTAGTGTAATATTTTTTCTGCTTGAACTTTGCCATGCTTAGGTATTAGTTATAGCATTTGCTGCTGCTGTTTGCCAGGCATAGTGTTACTGAATTTGACTTTGTATTACTCTGTTAAGCCAGTTTTACTACGCATTTATTTTTCTTGTTTGCTGCTCATTGCCTTATATTAGTTGTAATTTATAGTGCTTGCTTCGCCATTTGTATTTTTGATCATTGCTGTTTGTGTTAATTGTTTTGTGCTGCTGCATTGCCTTGTCCCTTAGTTTAGCATCTGAGCTCAGTAGATTTAAGTTAGCTTAAGAGGGGATAGACTATATAAGAAACTAACTATGATGAACTGGAAGAAATGCATTGAGAAGATATAAGAAAATGGTTTGGCCAAAAAAAATGTAGTGTACAGTGGAGAAAAACTATTTTGAAAGAGGATGTGAACAGAAAACAGAAAACAGGCTTACATAGTACTTTTGGGAATAATGATGAACAAAGGGCGATCTCCACGCAAAATACTGCAGTAAAACAAACCCTGTCCTTTCCTTTTGTGTCATCCCTCTATATGTTTGTGTACCCTTGTGTATTTGTGTTTTTCCTGTCTTTATGTGTTTAGCTGATGGAAGCTATGTTTTAGAATTTTTCTAATACTACACTCCTGGAAGTTGAAATAAGAACACCGTGAATTCATTGTCCCAGGAAGGGGAAACTTTGACACATTCCTGGGGTCAGATACATCACATGATCACACTGACAGAACCACAGGCACATAGACACAGGCAACACAGCATGCACAATGTCGGCACTAGTACAGTGTATATCCACCTTTCGCAGCAATGCAGGCTGCTATTCTCCCATGGAGACGATCGTAGAGATGCTGGATGTAGTCCTGTGGAACGGCTTGCCATGCCATTTCCACCTGGCTCCTCAGTTGGACCAGCGTTCGTGCTGGACGTGCAGACCGCGTGAGACGACGCTTCATCCAGTCCCAAACATGCTCAATGGGGGACAGATCCGGAGATCTTGCTGGCCAGGGTAGTTGACTTACACCTTCTAGAGCACGTTGGGTGGCATGGGATACATGCGGACGTGCATTGTCCTGTTGGAACAGCAAGTTCCCTTGCCGGTCTAGGAATGGTAGAACGATGGGTTCGATGACGGTTTGGATGTACCGTGCACTATTCAGTGTCCCCTCGACGATCACCAGTGGTGTACGGCCAGTGTAGGAGATCGCTCCCCACACCATGATGCCGGGTGTTGGCCCTGTGTGCCTCGGTCGTATGCAGTCCTGATTGTGGCGCTCACCTGCACGGCGCCAAACACGCATACGACCATCATTGGCACCAAGGCAGAAGCGACTCTCATCGCTGAAGACGACACGTCTCCATTCGTCCCTCCATTCACGCCTGTCGCGACACCACTGGAGGCGGGCTGCACGATGTTGGGGCGTGAGCGGAAGACGGCCTAACGGTGTGCGGGACTGTAGCCCAGCATCATGGAGACGGTTGCGAATGGTCCTCGCCGATACCCCAGGAGCAACAGCGTCCCTAATTTGCAGGGAAGTGGCGGTCGGTCCCCTACGGCACTGCGTAGGATCCTACGGTCTTGGTGTGCATCCGTGCGTCGCTGCAGTCCGGTCCCAGGTCGACGGGCAAGTGCACCTTCCGCCGGCCACTGGCGACAACATCGATGTACTGTGGAGACCTCACGCCCCACGTGTTGAGCAATTCGGCGGTACGTCCACCCGGCCTCCCGCATGCCCACTATACGCCCTCGCTCAAAGTCCGTCAACTGCACATACGGTTCACGTCCACGCTGTCGCGGCATGCTACCAGTGTTAAAGACTGCGATGGAGCTCCGTATGCAACGGCAAACTGGCTGACACTGACGGCGGCGGTGCACAAATGCTGCGCAGCTAGCGCCATTCGACGGCCAACACCGCGGTTCCTGGTGTGTCTGCTGTGCCGTGCGTGTGATCATTGCTTGTACAGCCCTCTCGCAGTGTCCGGAGCAAGTATGGTGGGTCTGACACACCAGTGTCAATGTGTTCTTTTTTCCATTTCCAGGAGTGTATGTTATTTACTTTGTAAAGATGTTGAGACATTATTTATTCAGTTTTGTTGCTCATATGTGAAGGTGATGTTTCAAAAGTTATTCTGATCTTCTATGTATGTACTCATGTCATAATTCCTGTAACACTGACGTATATGTCTATTTCTATTCTTTTGTAAAGCCTGTACTACAAATGTTATCTATATTGTTATGTTTTTAATGATGTATTTTGTACCTTTATTGTATTCTTATGTTATAAAATTGTAATTGTCACCAGTTCATGATATTATTAACTTGTTAGTTACATTTCACTGCACACGTTTCTGTTGGTCACAGTATATGGACAATATGTGAGAAGTTGGGTCTGTTAGTGTTTGCACGTGTGTTAATAATTCAGCAAGGGACTGGATAACAGCATTGCTGGTTCTAAGGACAATTCCAAAAACTTTGTGAGTGCACAGGTGGTGGTTATGGACTTGCTATATTATCCGCAAGACTCTTCAATGGTGATTGTCCACCTGCACACACACAACAGATGGCTGCTGGCCATTTCTACAAGTACCACAGTGGGTCTAAACATTTGCTGACTCAACAGTCACAACAGACGGCTGCTGGCCATATATTCAAGGACTACAGTGGGTCTACATCTTTGATGATCCATCAGTACCATTATTTCTACAAGGACTGCAGTGGGTCTGCACCTTTGATGACCCACCAATACCGTAATCTCTACCAGGACTACAGTGGGTCTACTCTGTGATGACCTACCCACCAATATTCTTCAAAACTTCGACTAACTCTGCTGTGGGTTTGCTCTGTTGTGGCGCATTACCTGTCTGCATGTCGAGAGTCAGCACTGTCTTTCCGTTGGAGGGACAACACTACCTCTTCAAGACCACAAGGAAACCCACTACTTCCGTATGCATTGTCTTTTACTGCTCAGACTTTGAGAAAAGAAACGGCAGTTTTACTGTGATGAATGATTAGGACTGTTTTTATGGACTGTGAGAAAATTTTAGCTTTTAACCAACAATGTATCAATAAGTGTTTGCATTTGATATCTTTGTTATTGTAATTATGAAAAATTTTATCAAATCATTATTGGCCACTGCCCAAAACAATTTGTAAAATTTTTTGTGGGGAGCATGGGGCCTATGTAAGTAGGCTGTTTAGGTTTTCTTATTGGTAACGCCATGTAGCGCTCTGTATGAAAATCACTGGCTGTGCTGTGTGCAGTCTGTGGCTAGTTTGCATTGTTGTCTGCCATTGTAGTGGTGGGCAGTGGCAGCTGGATGTGAACAGCGCGTAGCGTTGCACAGTTGGAGGTGAGCCGCCAGCAGTGGTGGATGTGGAGAGAGAAGTGGCGGAGTTTTGATATTTGTAAGAATGGATGTTATGAACTCCTATATATATTATGACTTTTGATGATATTAAGGTAAATACATTGTTTGTTCTCTATTAATATCTTTCATTTGCTAACTATCCCTATCAGTAGTTAGTGCCTTCTGTAGTTTGAATCTCTTATTTAGCTGGCAGTAGTGGTACTTGCTGTATTGCAGTAGTTCGAGTAACCAAGATTTTTGTGAGGTAAGTGATTTGTGAAACGTATGGGTTAATGTTAGCCAGGGCCATTCTTTTATAGGGAATTTTGAAAGTCAGATTGCATTGCGCTAAAAATATTGTATGTCAGTTTAAGCACAGTCATGGATAATTTTCCTAAGGGGACGATTCAATTTTAACAAATGCACGTTATTTTAAAAATTCACATTGTGAACATAAGTAATAAATGAAAAATATATTACTTAAAAAAGTACAATATTTTATAAATGTTATATTGTGAAAGTAAGTAAAAAATAATGTATTTGTTAACAAAAGTAAGTTATAAAACTCACTTTGTAAGTGATCACAAGAGAATAAAATGTGTTAGTTAAAGCAAATGTAGATTTTTAAAAATTGTAGTTTGTTAGTGTGAGTAAATAGATAATATAAATTAGTTAACAAAAGGAAATGATATTAAAATTGTCAGTTCCGATTTTTTTCTTGTTATAATGTTTCAGAATTGTTTTTTTACATAGAATTAACACTTTTATAAATTTTTAAGTTTTTCATTAATTTACGTAGAAGCAAATATTAATAATTATAACAAATTTCAGTAAATATTCTATGTTTTGCATCATACGTGAGATTTTACATTTTGTAGATTCTAGCTCATTATGAAAATAAATTCTGTGTCTTCGAAGTCACTTGGATTTTTAAAATTTGAGGATAGTTTAATTAACATAACCGATTTTAAAACGTTTATTAAATACATAAATTTTACAATAACTTAACTTATTATATATATTGAAAAAATTATTACTTAATTTACAACATGATTTAAACACAATAACATGTATTATTTAACAAAAGTAGATTATTTTTAAAAAATCACTTAGTAAAAGTAAGTAAATAAATAGAATGTATTAGTTATCTTAAGTAAATTACTTAAATATATCACACTGAGAAGGTAATTAAATTAATAATAATTATGTATTAGTTAAGAATGTCATTATATTTAACAATAAACATAGTGAAGTTAGGTAAATAAATAAAATATATCAGTTAACAAAGTGCATTATTTTAGAAAATCGCATTGTGGACATAAGTAAGTTAATAAAAATATGTTAATTAACAAAGTACAGAATTTTAAACATTTTTGATTGTGAATGTAAGTAAATAAATGAAATAAATTAATTAACAATGTAAATTATATTAAAATTTCAGTTATCTTCTATCTTTCTTAAAATGTATCATAAATGTATATAAGCATTGAGTTAACACCTTTATAAATTTTGTACGTTTTTCAATGAAGATTCTAGCTTACCAGCTCAATATTAAAATAAATTCTATCTCTTAAAAGTAGCTTAAGTGGTTTTTTTAAAAATTCAGTATATTTGATTAACTTAAACAATGTTGAAATGTCGAATAAACACATATTTATACATTTACTCAACGAATTATAATATCTATCAGATTTATAACTTAATTACTTTCTTTAGAACACGATTTTAACACAATAACATGTATAATTTAAGAAAAGTATAGTATTTTTAAAAAATAACATTGTGAAGGTAAGTAAATAAATAGAATGTACTAGTTAACACAAGTAATTTACTTTTAAAAATGGCATTGTGAAGGTCAGTAAATAAATATATAAAATGTATTAGGTAAGGAAGTACACTATTTTAAAAAAACACAATTAAATGAAACATATTAGTTAAGTAAGTACAATAGTATAATAACCAATAATTACAATATTGTAATAACCAACATTTTTATAACTTAGTACCTAAATTCACAAAACTCTTATTAGTTTTTCAAATTTTTCATCAATAATTGTAGAAGCAATTGTTAAAAATTTAAAATTGTTCAGTAAGTATTCTATGTTGTGCATCATTTTTGGGATTTTACAGTAGCTAGATTCTAGCTCAGCGGCTAGTTATTCAAATAAAATCTGTATTTTATAAGTAACATCACTGATTCATTTAAAGATTCAGTATATTTGACTAACTTAAGCGATTTAAAAAAGTTAACTTAATTCAGAGTTACTACAAAATTCAACTAATTAAAATAACAAACCGATTTAGAACTAAATTACATAATTTGTAACTTCATTTGATAACTAACTTATCTTATATTTATTTACTTACATTCACGATGTAAACTTTTAAAAATTATATACTTTGTTAATTAATATATTATCATTAATCTACTTATGTCCACAATGTGGTTTTTTTGATAATGTAATTATTAAACTAATATACTTTATTTACTTAATTATCTTCACAATGTCAATTTTTATAGTTAAATGAACTTTCTTAACCAATACATATTATTTATTTCTTTACCTCCCTTCACAATGTGATTTTTTAAAAGTAATTTACTTGTGTATACTAATACACTCTATTTATTTACTTACTATCACAATGCGATTTTTTAAAAACAGTCTACATTTGTTAAATAATACATATTACTGTGTTTAAATCGTGATGTAAGTTAAATAATTAAGTTATCAGTCGGTTAATATAATTCGTTTGATTTTATAATAATTACATATTTAGCTATCTGAAAATCGGTTAAGTTAATCAATTATCCTGAATTTTTAAAAAATCAGTTAAGACACTTATGAAATACAGAATTTACACTAACAATGAGCTATTGAGCTAGAATCTACAAAATGTAAAATCTCACATATGATGCACAACATAGAATAATTACTGAAAATTGTTAGTTATTAACATTTGCTTCTACATAAAATAATGAAAAACTTAAAAATTTATAAATCTATTAACTCTATGCTTACATACATTTCTGAAACAATTTAAGAAAGATAGAAAAATAAAAACTGAAAATTTTAATATAACTTACATATGTTAACTAATTTATATTATTTATTTACTTACATTCGCAATCTAAAATTTTTATAATAATGTACTTTTGCTTCAACTAAGAGATTTTATAATCTTACATCACTTTGTATATTTTTATACCTCACTTTTGTTAACTAATACAGTTTTTATTTATTTACTTACACTAACAATGTATAACTTTTAAAAAAATGTACTGGGTTAAGTATTATATTTTTATTAATTTACTTATGTTCACAATGTGATTTTTTAAAACAATGTACTTTCTTAACTAATACATATTATTTATTTACTTAACTTCACAATGTCATTATTTTTAAATAATATACTTTCTTAACTAATACATTTTATTTATTTATTTACTTACCTTCACAATCTGATATTTTAAAAGTAATATTGGTTATGTTAACAAATACATTAAATTTATTTACTCACTTTCACCATTAGATTTTTTTTTTAAGTAGTGGGATTTTGTTAAATAAAACATGTTCTTGTGTTTAAATCATTTTGTAAGTTCAGTAATTAATTTATACTTCAATTGGTTATTATCATTAGTTGGGTTAATGTAAAAATTGTGTATTTAGTAATTGTTTTAAAATCGGTTAAGTCAATCAAATATACTGAATTTTTAAAAACTCAGTTAAGTTACTTATAAAATACAGAATTTATTTTAATAATGAGCTACTGACCTAGAATCTTCAAAATGTAAATCTCACAAATGGTACACAACATTTTTAATTATTAGCATTTGCTTCTGCATTTAATTATGAAAAACTTAAATCATTTATAAAAGTGTTAACTCCATGCTTATATACGTTTCTGAAAATTTTTTAGAAGATAGAAAAAATTACAACTGGAAGTTTTTACATAGATTTACTTTTGTTAATTAATTTATTTTATTTATTTACATACATTCACAATGTAAAATTATTAAAATAATCTTTTGCTTTAACTAAGACATTTTATTAGGTTACATCCACTTTGATTATTTTTATAACGTACTTTTGTTAACTGATACATTATTTATTTATTTACTTACTTTCACAATTTAAAATTTTTAAAATAATGTAATTTATTAAGTAATGTTTTTTATTATTTTATTCGTGTTCACTAATATTTTTTATGTATTTACTTAATATCATAATGTCAATTTTATAAATAATAGACTTTCTTAACTAATAAATTATATTTAAATATTTACTTACCTTCCCAATGTGATTTTTTAAAAGTAATTGACTGATGTTAATTAATACATTCTATTTATATGCTCACACTCAATATGTGACTTTTTAAAAATAATGTACTTTTTCAATAACGAATTTTATTGTGTTTAAATCATGTTGTAAATTAAGTAATTAAGTAATAGGTCAGTTGGTTATTATAATTAGTTGAGTTTTGTAAAGAAACTGAATTTAGTTAACATATTAAATTAACATATTAATTAAATATTTTAATAATGAGCTAGTGAGCTAGAATCTAGCGAATGTAAAATCTCACATATGATGCACAACATAGAATACTTACTGAAATATATTAATTATTAACAATTGGCTCCAGAGAAAATAATGAAAAACTTGAACAATTTATAAAAGTGATAACTTAATGCTTATATATATGTATGAAATATTTTAAACGAGATAGAAAAAATAAATACTCAAAATTGTAACATACATTTCGTTAGTCATCTAATTTATTTTATTTATTTACCTACATTCACAAGCGGAAATTTTTAAAATAATGTACATCTGTTGTACTAATACTTTTATTTTCTCACAATCACTTTGAAAATTTTTATAACTTACATTTGGTAACTAATACATTCTTTATTTATTTACTTGCTTTCACACTGAAAGTTTTTATTAATTTACTTCTACATCTACATCTGCATTTATACTCCGCAAGCCACCCAACGGTGTGTGGCGGAGGGCACTTTACGTGCCACTGTCGTTACCTCCCTTTCCTGTTCCAGTCGAGTATGGTTCGTGGGAAGAACGACTGTCTGAAAGCCTCTGTGCGCGCTCTAATCTCTCTAATTTTACATTTGTGATCTCCTCAGGAGGTATAAGTAGGGGGAAGCAATATATTCGATACCTCATCCAGAGACGCGCCCTCTCGAAACCTGGCGAGCCAGCTACACCGTGATGCAGAGCGCCTCTTTTGCAGAGTCTGCCACTTGAGTTTGCTAAACATCTCCGTAACGCTATCACGGTTACCAAATAATCCTGTGACGAAACGCGCCGCTCTTCTTTCGATCTTCTTGGATCTTCTCTATCTCCTCCATCAACCCGATCTGGTACGGATCCCACACTGATGAACAATACTCAAGTATAGGTCGAACGAGTGTTTTGTAAGCCACCTCCTTTGTTGATGGACTACATTTTCTAAGGACTCTCCCAATGAATCTCAACCTGGTGCCCACCATACGAGCAATTAATTTTGTATGATCATTCCACTTCAAATCGTTCCGCACGCATACTCCCAGATATTTTACAGAAATAACTGCTACCAGTGTTTGTTCCGCTATCATATATTCATACAATAAAGGATCCTTCTTTCTATGTATTCGCAATACATTACATTTGTCTATGTTAAGGGTCAGTTGCCACTCCCTGCACCAAGTGCCTATCCGCAGCAGATCTTCCTGCATTTCGCCACAATTTTCTAATACAGCAACTTCTCTGTATACTACAGCATCATACGCGAAAAGCCGCATGGAACTTCCGACACTATCTACTAGGTCATTTATATATATTGTGAAAGGCAATGGTCCCGTAACACTCCCCTGTGGCACGCCAGAGGTTACTTTAACGTCTGTAGACGTCTCTCCATTGATAACAACATGCTGTGTTCCGTTTGCTAAAAACTCTTCAATCCAGCCACACAGCTGGTCTGATTTTCCGTAGGCTCTTACTTTGTTTATCAGGCGACAGTGCGGAACTGTACCGAACGCCTACCGGAAGTCAAGAAAAATAGCATCTACCTGGGAGCCTGTATCTAATATTTTCTGGGTCTCATGAACAAATAAAGCGAGTTGGGTCTCACACAATCGCTGTTTCCAGAATCCATGTTGATTCCTACGTAGTAGATTCTGGGTTTCCAAAAACGACATGATACTCGAGCAAAAAACATGTTCTAAAATTCTACAACAGATCGACGTCAGAGATATAGGTCTATAGTTTTGCGCATCTGCTCGACGACCCTTCTTGAAGACTGGGACTATCTGTGCTCTTTTCCAATCATTTGGAACCCTCCGTTCCTCTAGAGACTTGCAGTACACGCCTGTTAGAAGGGGGCCAAGTTCTTTCGCGTACTCTGTGTAGAATCGAATTGGTATCCCATCAGGTCCAGTGGACTTTTCTCTATTGAGTGAATCCAGTTGCTTTTCTATTCCTTGGACACTTATTTCGATGTCAGCCATTTTTTCGTTTGTGCGAGGATTTAGAGAAGGAACTGCAGTGCGGTCTTCCTTTGTGAAGAGCTTTGGAAAAAGGTGTTTAGTATTTCAGTTTTACGCGGTCATCCTCTGTTTCAATGCCATCATCATCCCGTAGTGTCTGGATATGCTGTTTCGAGCCACTTACTGATTTAACATAAGACCAGAACTTCCTAGGATTTTCTGTCAAGTCGATACATAGAATTTTACTTTCGAATTCACTGAACGCTTCACGCATAGCCCTCCTTACGCTAACTTTGACATCGTTTAGCTTCTGTTTGTCTGAGAGGTTTTGGCTGCGTTTAAACTTGGAGTGGAGCTCTCTTTGCTTTCGCAGTAGTTTCCTAACTTTGTTGTTGTACCACGGTGGGTTTTTCCCGTCCCTCACAGTTTTACTCGGCACGTACCTTTCTAAAACGCATTTTACGATTGCCTTGAACTTTTTCCATAAACACTCAACATTGTCAGTGTCGGAACAGAAACTTTCGTTTTGATCTGTTAGGTAGTCTGAAATCTGCCTTCTATTACTCTTGCTAAACAGATAAACCTTCCTCCCTTTTTTTATATTCCTATTAACTTCCATATTCAGGGATACTGCAACGGCCTTATGATCACTGATTCCCTGTTCTGTACATACGGAGTCGAAAAGTTCGGGTCTGTTTGTTATCAGTAGGTCCAAGATGTTATCTCCACGAGTCTGTTCTCTGTTTAATTGCTCGAGGTAATTTTCGGATAGTGCACTCAGTATAATGTCCCTCGATGCTCTGTCCCTACCACCCGTCCTAAACATCTGAGTGTCCCAGTCTATATCTGGTAAACTGAAATCTCCACCTAAGACTATAACATGCTGAGAAAATTTATGTGAAATGTATTCCAAATTATGTCTACAATGTGATTTTTAAGATAATGTACTTACTTAACTAATATATTTTATTGTATTATTTACTTACATTCACAATCTAAAATTTCTAAAATAATGTACTTTTATTTTAACTAATACATTTAGTTATCTTACAATCACTTTGTAAATATTTATAACTTACTTTTGTTAACTAATACATTTTTTATTTATTAACTTACATTCACAATATAAAATTTTTAAAATAATGTAGTTTCTTAACTTCTACATTTTATTTATTTTCTTGACTTCACAATGTAATTTTTATAAATGATGTGCTCTCTTAACTAATACATTTTATTTATTAATTTACTTATGTTCAGAATGTGTTTTTTATTTCTTAATTCATTTTCATAACTTAATTAATTTTATATCATAATTAATTTTTATAACTTAATTAATCAATTTTCAACACAATGTAAACACAATAACACGAATATTTTAACAAAAGCACATTATTTTAAAAAATCACATTCTTAACATAAGTAATAAATTTTTTTTTGAAAGTAAGTAAAAAAATAAATAATGAATTAGTTAACAAAAGTAAGTTATAAAAATCACTTCGTAAGTGATTGCAAGAGAATAAAATGTGTTAGTTACAGCAAAAGTACATTTTTAAAAATTGTAGATTGTTAGTGTAAGTAAATAAATAATATAAATTAGTTAACAAAAGGAAATGATATTAAAATTGTCAGTTTCGATGTTTTCTTGTTAAATGTTTCAGAATTGTTTTTCATATGGAATTAACACTTTTATAAATTTTTAAGTTTTTCATTAATATATGTAGAAGCAAATGCTAAAAATTTTAAAAAATTTCAGTAAATATTCTATGTTTGGCATCATACGTGAGATTTTACATTTTGTAGATTCTAGCTCATTATTAAAATAAATTCTTTATTTTCGAAGTAACTTAATTGGATTTTTAAAATTTGAGGATATTTGATTAACTTAACCGATTTTAAAACGTTAATTAAATACATAATTTTTCAATAACAAAGCTTATTATATATATTGATAAATTAATTACTTAATTTACAATATGATTTAAACACAATAACATGTATTATTTAACAAAAGTAAACTATTTTGAAAAAATCACTTTGTGAAAGTGAGTAAATAAATTGAATGTATTAGTTATCTTAAGTAAATTACTTTAAAATATCACACTGAGAAGGTAATTAAATTAATAATAATTATGTATCAGTTAAGAATGTCATTATATTTAACTATAAACATAGTGAAGTTAGATAAATAATTAAAATATATAAGTTAACAAAGTGTATTATTTTAGAAAATCCCGTTGTGGACATAAGTAAGTTACTAAAAATATGTTAATTAACAATGTACAGAGTTTTAAATATTTTTCATTGTGAATGTATGTAAATAAATGAAATAAATTATTTAACAATGTAAATTATATTAAAATTTGAGTTATCTTCTATTTTTCTTAAAATGTTTCATAAATGTATATAAGCCTGGAGTTAACACCTTTATAAATTTTTTACGTTTTTCAATAATTTTGGTAGAAGTAATTGTTATTAAAAAATTGTCAGTATGAATTGTTGTGCATCATATGTGGGATATTATATTTTGAAGATTTTAGCTTACCAGCTCAATATTAAAATAAATTCTATCTCTTAAAAGTAGCTTAAGTGGTTTTTTAAAAGATTCAGTATATTTGATTAACTTAAACAATGTTGGAATGATAATTAAACACATATTTATACATTTACTCAACGAATTGTAATAACCATCAGATTTATAACTTAATTACTTTCTTTAGAACATGATTTTAACACAATAACATGTATAATTTAAGAAAAGTATCATATTTTTAAAAAATCACATTGTGAAGGTAAGTAAATAAATAGAATGTACTAGATAACACAAGAAATGAACTTTTAAAAATGACATTGTGAAGGTAAGTAAATAAATAAAAAAAATGTATTAGGTAAGGAACTACACTATTTTAAAAAACACAATTATATGAAACATATTAGTTCAGTAAGTACAAAATTATAATAACCAATAATTACAATATTGTAATAACCAACATTATTATACCTTAATACATTAATTTACAAAACTCTTATTAGTTTTTTTAAATTTTTCATTAATTTATGTAGAAGCAAATGTTAAAATTTACAATTTTTCAGTAAGTATTCTATGTTGTGCACCATATGTGGGATTTTACATTAGCTAGATTCTAGTGCAGTATTTTATAAGTAACTTCACTGATTCATTTAAAGATTCAGTATATTTGACTAACTTAAGCGATTTTAAAAAATTTAACTAAATTCAGAATTACTACAAAACTCAACTAATTAAAATAACCAACCGATTTAGAACTAAATTACATAATTTACAACATGATTTAAACACAATAACATGTATAATTTAACAAAAGGGCACTACTTTTTAAAAATCACATTGTGAAAGTAAGTAATTAAATTAAATGTTTTAGTTAACGTATGTAAACTACTTTTAAAAAATTACATTATGAAGGTAAGTAATTAAATAAATAAAATGTGTAAGTTAAGAAAGGAAATAATTTATAAAATTGGAAATTATGAGCTTAAGTAAAAATAATGAATAATAGTTAAGAAAGTACGTAATCTTAAATAATTACATTGTGGACATAAGTAAAATAATGTTAATATATTAATTAAAGGTACATTGTATTCAAAATTTTACTTTTTGAATGCATTTTTAAACAAAAGTACACTGTCAAAAAAAGTCACATTGTGAAGGTAAGTAAATAAATAAATACAATTTAATAGTTAAAAAAATGCATCATTAAAAATAATTGACATTGTAGAATTAAGTAAATAAACAGTATATATTAGTTAAGAAAGTGCACTATTTTAAAAAATCACATTGTGAACAGATGTAAATCACTGAGAACATATTAATAAAAAAAGCACGTTATTTTAAAAATTTTACATTTTGAATGATGAATGTGTTCGTTCATAAAAGTAAGTTATAAAAATTAACAGTGAATCTTTGATAATTAAATGAATTAGTTAAAATATAATTACAATTATTTATAAATTTTACATTGTGTATCTAAGTAAATACATAACATAAACTAGTAATCATAAGTAAATAAGAGTAAAATTTTCAGTTTTTATTTTTTCTTTCTTTCTTAAAATGTTTCAGAAATGTATATAACCATGTAAGTAACACATACAAAATTTTTAGTTTTTCAATATTTATGTAGAAGCAAATGGTAGTAATTAAAAATTTTCAGTAAGTATTCTATGTTGTGCATCATATGTGAGATTTTACATTTTGTATATTCTTGCACACTAGCTCATTGTTAAAATAAATTTTTTATTTAATATGTAACTTATATGATTTTCAAAAATTTAGAATACTTAATTAAATTAATCGATTACAAAACATTAACTAACTAAATACTTTTCATGATAACTAATTATAGTAACCAACTTATTTATAACTTAAATATTTAATTTACAACACTATATAAACACAATAACATGCATACTTTAACAAAGTACACTATTTTAAAAAATTACATTGTGAAGGTAAGTAAATAAAAAGAAATTAATAGTTAACACAAGTAAATTACTTTTAAATAATAACATTGTGAAGGTAAGTAAATAAATAAAATATATTCTCAAAGTACATTATTTCAAAAATTTTACATTGTGTACGAAAGTAGATAAAAAATTCATTAGTTAACAAAAGTAAGTTATAAAAATTTACAAAGTGATTGAAGATAATACATGTATTAGATAAAACAAAAGTATATTATTTTAGAAATCTTAGATTGTGAAAGTAAGCAAATAAAAAAATAAGTTAACAAAAGTTAATTATATTGAAATTTTCAGTTTAAATTTTTTCTACCTTTCTTAAAATGTTTCACAAATGTATATAAGCATAGAGATAACACTTTTGTAAAATTTTTAAGTTTTTCATTATTTTATATAGAAGCAAATGTCAATAATTAAAAATTTTCAGTAAGTATTCTATGTTTTGCATCATATAAAAGGTTTTACAGTTTCTAGATTCTAGCTCACTAGCTTATTATTAAAATAAATTCTCTATTTCATAAGTGAATTAACTCATTTTTTAGAAATTAAGGATATTTGATTAACTTAACCAGTTTTAAAAAGGTGACTAAATACATAATTTTTACAATATTCAGCTGATTATAATAACCAAGTGATTTATAACTTAATTTTGTAACTTACAACATGAGCTGAACACATGAACATGTATTATTAAACAAAAGTACACTGTTATAAAAAAATCACATTTGAAAGTAAGTAAATATATAGAATGTATTAGTTAACACAAGTTAAAAAATTTTAAAAAATCAAATTGTGAAGGACAGTAAATTGTATTAGTTAAGAAAGTACATTGTTTATAAAAATTTACATTGTGAATTAAAGTATGTAAATAAAATGTATTAGTTAAGAAAGTACATTATCTTAAAAAGTCTTACTGTGAACATATCTAATTTAATAACAATATATTAACTGATGAATTACATTATTTTAAAATTTTAACATTGTGAATGTAAGTAAATAAAAAAATGTGTTAGTTAACAAAAGTAAGTTATAAAAATTGACAAAGTGATTGTAAGATAATAAAATGTATTATTTAAAACAAAATTACATTATTCCACAAATTTTAGCTTCTGAATGTAAATAAATTAATAAAATACATTAGTTAACTGAGGTAATGTATATTAAAGTTTTCAGTTTTTAATTTTTCTAACTTTCTTAAAATGTTTCAGATATGTATATAAGCAGGGAGTTAACACTTTCACAATTTTTTTATGATTTGACATTTTGTAGACTCTAGCTCACTAGCCCACTATTAAAATAATTTCTGTATTTTATAAGTAACCTAGCTGATTATTTAAAATTCAGGAAATTTGATCAACTTAATCGATTTTAAAACGTTAACTAAATACATAATATTTACAAAATTCAACTAATTGTAATAACTAACAGATTTATAACATTTTTATAATTTTGTATAGTTTTTCATTAATTTATATTGAAGCAAATTTTGATAATTAAAAATTTTCAGTAAGTAATCATTGTTGTGCGTCATATGTGAGATTCTTTTTACCATACATGATTATGTAAGCATATGTAACATTTAAACAATATATGTTTAATATTTGTTTTTCGTGTAGTTATAACATTCTTTCAATGTGTCATATTTATTAGATAAAATGGATGATCAGGTTTAAAACAAAATGGAGCAATATCAATATCTGATTTTAGTAAAGTAATTCTTTTGAAATTTAGAAATGCATCATATACCTTCAGAAAATTATTTGGTGGATTCCACAATTGTGGAGGAAAAACTTCATTTTTACTATTTTTTAAATATATATTCTCTTCTTTAACATGATCAAATAATGATGAATCAACCAATTGACTATTTTCACGATTAGTCTCAAATACAACAAAAACAAAGTATCACATATGAAATTCTGTAGAGGTATAGCAGTTTGTTATTTCTAGATCTAAATTGTTTTTACCATATAATCCAGCAACCTGTTCTGTTTAGCAGTTTGTTATTTCTAGTTCTAAATTGTTTTTACCATATAATTCAGCAACCTGTTCTCTTTGAAATTCATAAAAGAGAATTAGGAATGTTAGGATTTTTAAAAATATTATCACATTGTTCAAGTTCATCATTGGTTCATATTTAACAACAAATACACGAAATTCCATAGATTCTATAACTATCTCTAGAAAATGATCTACATGTAAAAGCTACAGTTAGGTTTCTTTCAAAAATAATTTCTTTATAAACTTTAAAAAAATCCACCAAATAATGACAATGGATAAAGTCCTTTATTTTTTTATTATTTATTTTTCTTGTATTAAGAGTATGTCCTAAACTTACTTTGTCAGAAACAAATGAAGTTATATTTAGAAAAACTGTTAGTGAACTAGAAGTATGTGCAATTCTAGATAACATTTTATTTAATTTTTTAATGTTATAAAGTCAAACAATTTAGTTACATAGTTATCAATTCATTTTTTGTTTGATTTTCCATCATAAGTTAGTTAATCAGTGCCATCATTTCTAATAATACTAAACTTAATATGTAATTTTGCATGATTTGGATGAAGCCAACCATCACCAGTATTTATTTCAATTTCTGTATCATTGTTAGGAACATTTTTAGTTTTTTCATTAGCAGAAATATAGAAATGGATAACTTTCAATTTTATTCATGATTATTAAGGAAAAAATTTATTAAGATATTGAGATATTTCTAAAATATCTGTTACAGTAGCACCATTAATGTCAATTAAAGTATCATTTTCATCAGTTATAGTAACTTCTAAATCTTGAATTGTATTAAAAATAGTAACATTTATAGGATAAATTGGTTCATAAATTATTATCCACCAAACTCGGGATTATGTTTAAATGAAGCAAGAATATTGGTTTCTTTTAGGAAAACGATCAATACGTTTTATATACATTCTATCAGCAAGATTAAAATTTATGTATGTTAATTCAAAAGGAATTATTTTAGGTACATTTTTACCTACAACTTCTTCATTAGCTTGCACAATTTGATTATTAAAACCAAGTAAACTTCCAATAGTATCTGCTATATCCATATACAATTTTACATCACTTTCAATAACAATTCTGTTTAAAATCTTCTGTTTTAATGTGTATATTAGATATTTTCAAATGTATAACTAATTGAATATATTTCAGACTATATTGACCCACAGGAATTTCTGTTTCTCGATCACAATAAATTTTATTGTTTTTTGTTGTTATATTTGGTGTTAAGGAGTTGAATAAAAGCCAACTAATAAAACGTAGTTACAATTATTAGAAAATGGAACCGTTAATCGTTTTCTAACAATAGAAGATTTTCACTAAGTTGAACAACCTACTGATTTAGTATTGAAAAATATTAATAAATTAATGGAAAAAATTATTAATAAATGAAAAATTAATAAATGAAAAATATTCATAAATGAAAAAATTATTAATAAATGAAGAAAATAAATTGGAAAGCACTAGAATTCCAGAAAATAAGTTAAAAAACAATCATGGCAACCTTTTAGTAAATTCTATAAAATGTACAATAATTGGAGCAAGTGGTTGTGGGAAGACATTGTTAATGATTGATAAATATATTTTAACTTTGGGATGGTTAAATTGGAACAAAGCTAACCATTTGCATGTTACTAAAAGAGTTTGGAACAGCCAAAATATCAACAATTATGTAGCAGTGCAAAAAATTGTAGATAAAATTAATGAACAAATGGTTAGTTATATTGGAAATAATGAAGAAATTATTCCATTAGATGAATGTGAAGAATATTCAGTTGTTGTATTTGATGACTTTATTCTAGAAAATCAAGATATTGTTAGAAGTTTATTTTACTAAAGGTAGACATAAATGTATGGATTGCTTTTATTTAGCTCAATCTTATCCAAAACACCAAAACACTTAGAGTCAATTTTAAATATTAAAATATTTTTGACAAGATGACCCAATTTAAATCATATGTACCATGAGATTGTCGGTGGAGACTTAAAGTATGGTAATTTTAAAGAATTGTTCAGTGAATGTTGGAGTAATGAATTAGGTTTTTTAACAATAGGCACGTCTAGATAACAAATAAAATTAAGTTTAGAAAAAAATAAATCATTCTTGACAACATAAACGTTAAACAAAAGCATTAACTCAAACATTATCTTTAACATTAAAGAAAAACGTAAAACATAAACATAAAGTAAGCTTTGGAAAAAACAACCAAAAACAGAATACAAAAGATTTAAAAACATAGATCAACCTGTCGATTCATTTGGAGGTAATATACCAAAACATTCTGATAACTATTTAGGAAATAATGAACTATACTACAATACAGAGAGAATTCAAAATTTTGATGAAGTAATATTAGGTCATTCATGTTTATTTGTTTTTAAATTGCTTCATGAAAATTATAATTTTAATGATATTTTAGATAAAATAAATGGACATATGTGGAAGTAAGATACATCTAACTAAACATATTGAACAAGCACTTAATACACCTTCATTCAATAATGTAAGAATTGAAATAATTGAAAATATTGTTAAACAGCTTCAGTCATCAATAAATATAAAGATAACTAATACAATTTAACAATTTCAAAAGGAATTCAATATTATGTTTGGTGTAACTATTGGTTATATTGGTTTTAAAAATAGAAGACTTATTAATGTAAATGATACAATTGATGTAAGAGCTGCAGTTAACAAACATTATTTTGATAATCAACTATTAAATGTTGTTACAAAACCGGAATACACAATCATTTCAACACAATTTAATAACTATGTTACCAACACACAATTGAAAAATTAATCTGATTCATCAAGATGACTCCAATATTTTGTTTACAAAAAGCAAAATAGAAGAAGCTTTCTTCATACTATTTCTCAAAAACAGATTTAACACCATACTAAGAACAGTTAAGTAATCATAAAGAAAAAATATATGATAAACAAATATTTGAATTTGCCTTGATAATAGGTGGTGAACAAATATTGTACAATCCTGAATATATGTTTGTTTTTAAAAAGTAATGGTTATTACTAAAAATATGAATAAATTATTAACATTAATTAATCTCAATATTTTTCTATGTATTGATGATGAACTTTGTAAAGTAGCTTCTATTAAACAGTCATTATTAGTAGTAGATAAGACAATTTTTGTAAGTATATTATTAAAATATTCTGTTAAAACTTTTCTAGTTGATTTAAAGTCAACTATATTTGGTGGAGTAATTTAAATTATATAAGTTTTTTATCAATATAATTTTTTTATTTTATATAAATTTGTAATCTACATAAATTTTTTCTACATTAATTTTTTATATGTGGTTGGAAAACAGTTCACATTTAGTTCTTAAAGATGAGTCACATTTATTGTTGAAGTGTGATAAATTTGCAGAATCAAATAACACACATAGAGTGACAACTGAAAATGGCAGACAAACAATTCAAAGTATCTGTAAATCTAAAAAGAGAAAATTCATTAAAAAAGTTATGTAAATGGTGGAGGTATAAATAATATTTGTAAAAAAAAATTAATGAATTACATAAATCATTTAGCAAGAATTTTAAAATAAGAAATGTTGTTTCTTCAGGCATAGATGATTTATGGCAAGCTGATCTAATTGAAATAGGGTCAGGTAATTCAAAATGATTTCCAAAAATAAATAAGTGTTATAAATATTTATTTGCCATAATTGATATTTATCAAAATATGCATTTGCCATTCCTATTAAAGATAAAACAGCTAAAAATATATTTGAAGCCTTTAAAGAATTTTAATAGTTAGAAAGCAAAATAATTTACAAACAAATAATGCTAAGGAATTATATAACAAAGAATTTAAAAATTGAATAAAGAAATATAATATTGATCATTATTCAACTTTTTCAGAGTTAAAAGCATCTGTTGTTGAACGATTTAACAGAACATTAAAGAAATAAAATAGAAGATAGTTGCTTTACAAGGAAATTATAAAGGGTAAAATTTAGTTAAAAATTTAATCGATGATACAATAATACAAAACATTCTACGATAAACCAATAGAAGTCAGTGAAAAATTCTAAAAATAAGTAACTTCATAAGGGTGACAAGGTTAGAATTAGTAAACTTAAGGTCTTTTTGAAAAAGGATATACAGCTAATTGGTGAACAGAAATATTTGAAATTGAAGACGTTATTTATTCTAAACTAATTAAATATAAGTTAAAACATATAAAAGGAATTTTTTATGAACAAGAACTACAGAAAACAAAAACCAAATGTATACTTAGTTGAAAAAGTTTGAAGAAAGAAAGGTAATCAAGTTTATTTTGAATGGTTAAGTTTTGATAATTCAAATAACAGTTGGATAAAGAAAGCTAAAGTAATTTTATAAAGAATTAATTTCCTTTTTAGTTTAACAATCAATTAGTTTTGAAAACAATAAGTTTACTATTTAGTTAAACAATCAATTAGTTTTTAAACTTGTATTGTTTAAGAGAATTAGATCAGTATTTACACTAACAATCAATGAATTTTAAGTAAGTACCATATATTTCCATCAAATGTTAACATATTTTGATTTAATTATTTCATCTTTTACTTGAAATCTACCAGTGTAATAATTCCATGTTTTAGCATAATACTTTCATTTTATATCTATCATCTTTTATTTTAATTATTTCATTATTTAATTTATTGAATGTTTGTAGTTTTTGTACACAAATATATTTGTGTTTTATTTGATCTTTGAAGAAGTTTCCATTTATATAGAAAATTAGTAATTTTGTCTCCAATTTACTTCTCTTGCAGATTAACCTTGTAGTAGATGTGATACTATGTTGTACACAATGGTTCCATATTCGAATCAAGACTTTGCCTACATGGTGTTGACTTTTGGAAAGACAAATAGCAGTAGGTGACAAGCACCAAGGTTGTATCAGGAGACCCATCCCCACTAACATCAACCACATTCAATGTTTGTAACAGAATTTCTCTGTTTGTCTGAGACAGGGTCGTTTCAGGAAGCAGGAAATCATGAAGGACGTATCTGAAATGTCCAGACACCAGACTTTAAGGAAAATGTGCTTAACACTGTGGAAGGTGACTGTCGTGTCAGTACCAGGCAGTTGGCCTGCAAGATAACTGGAATATTCTCCATAACAATTGTTACTACCCTTATGTTTTTACAGTACTTACAGGGCTTACTTCTGACAGACTTTCCACATTGGGAGCAGTTTTGTCACTGGTTTCTTAATCAGGCAACCTCGTTTCTGGGATTTGTGTCACCCATTCTATGCACGGGTGAGGCTATCATTACACAGATTGGTATCTTCAACTTTCATAACCGGCATCTGTGGGGTAGTATGCAGAACCCCCATGGTATGATGACAGCAGATCATTGGCATTAATGTAGCCAGAATGTGTGGGCCTAGATAAATGGCAACCATATCTTCTTTCCACATCGCCTAACAGGTCGGAACTACCAGCATTTCTGGTGGACAACATTGCCTCTTCTGTTGAAAGAATTGCCATTGATAATTTGAAGGGTTATGTGGCTGCTACACGATGGTGCTCCTGCCCACTTTGCAATTAATGTCCGGATGCAGCTCAATCGTAGCTTCTCTGGCCAATGCATCAGACGAGGGGGTCCAGTTGCATGGCCTGCTCATTCACTGGATCCCAATTTGTGCAACTTTTGGTTATGGGACCATCTCAAAAGTGTCGTGTATGCAGAGCCCATTCCAGATGTGGAGACACTGGAGCCGTTTATTCATGCTGCCTTCAACACCATTTGGATGCAGCTTGTCTGATGTGAACATGTGAGCCAGAACATGCTACAGACTGTACATGAATGCATTGAGGCACATGGAAATCATTTTCAACACATACTGTAACTGTAACTGCATGGTGTAGCGTGTATTAGACTGCAGTCTCTGTAACAATGTATGACTGAATAAATGGTCTGTAGTATGGAAATCAAGCATTTCCAGATACAGGTTTATTAGACACTTTTTGTTCTGTATCCTCTCATTGATGAATCCCTAGACTTTGTACACAGCGCAAAAAATCACCATATATATATATATATATATATATATATATATATATATAAAGATAATTACCAAAATCTTCAGGGACTCCCTCCACCCAGTCCGGCATCGGAGATTGGGTTCCATGCTACTGCAGATCCCACTCCATTTACTTCACCCACTTTGACATTTCATCATCATGCACTCACTGGTCCAGTTCCCCTAAAGAAACTGTAACAACCACAACAACATGAAGACGAGTTGGAAACTTTTCTTTTCTACAAATGAGCATATACTACGAAATCCGATTTGATAAATGCACATGTACTTACATGACTCATATGATAGGTTTATCAGGGGTGCTGTAATAATCCCCTCGACCTGCTCAGAATCACCTACAGCAGCAAGAACATTTCGATTTAAAGGCATACACAATGGGAACGCAAATATGTAAAATATAACACTAAGAGACTTTTTTTTAACGAGAATATGTACATACATGGTTGAGTTTTCGCTGGAGATTGCTCAGACACCTTGATCTGCTTGCCTATAATCTCCAGCAACCAGGCAGACTCATTGAGATCATGTGCTATGATAAGGAATAAGAATTGTAAATTTCTACTAACATAAATATATACTACGAAATTTAAACTCTAAATTATATACTTACACAGCTGATGTGCTGTTGGAATCGCAGCTGGATGCTGTTCCATGATCTGAGGGGGCTGCATACCACCATCAACTTACACTGATTCAGCCTACAGCTCTCAAATTAATTCCTCCCGAATTTGGTGACTGAATGCTCTAACAACAACAAAGAAACTTTGAAACGACCCCTTTAAGCAATTATACAAGACTGTGCTTAAACTGACATACAATATTTTTAGCGCAACGCAATCTGACTTTCAAAAGTCCCTACAAAAGAATGGCCCTGACTAACATTAAACTATACCTTTCAGAAATCACTTACCTCACAAAAATCTTCATTACTCGAACTACTGCAATACAGCGAGCACCACTACTGCCAGCTAAATAAAAGATTCAAACTACGGAAGGCACTAACTACTGATAGGGATAGTTAGCAAATGAAAGATATTAATAGAGAACAAACCATGTATTTACCTTAATAGTCATAATATATGTAGCAGTTCATGACAAATTACAAAACTCCGCCATCTCTCTCACCACATCCACCACTGCTGGCGGCTCACCTCCAACTGCGCAACACTACGCACTGTTCACAGCCAGCTGCCTAACACTACAATGGCGAGTATTACAACAATGCAAAGCAGCCACACACTGCACACAGCACAGCCAGTGATTTTCATACAGAGGTGGCGTTACCAATAAAAAAACCTAAACAGCCTACTTACATAGCCCCCATGCTCCCCACAAAAAATTTTACAAATTGGTTTGGGCAGTGGCCAATACAGATTTGAAAAAATTTTTCATAATTACAATAACAAATATATCAAATGCACACACTTATTGATACAATGTTGGTCAAAAGCTAAAATTTTCTCACAGTCCATAAAGACAGTCCTCATCATTCGTCACAGTAAAATTGCAGTGTTTTTCTCAAAGTCTGAGCAGTAAAAGAAAATGCACACAGAAGTAGTGGATTTCCATGCAGTCTTGAAGAAGTCGTGTTGTCCTTCCAAGGGAAAGACAGTGCTGACTCTCGACATGCAGACAGGTAATGCGCCACAACAGAGCAAACCCACAGCAGAGTCAGTCGAAGTTTTGAAGACTATTGGTGGGTAGGTCATCATAGAGTAGACCCACTGTAGTCCTGGTAGAGATTACGGTATTGGTGGGTCATCAAAGGTGCAGACCCACTGCAGTCCTTGTAGAAATAATGGTATTGATGGATCATCAAAGATGTAGACCCACTGTAGTCCTTGAAGAGATGGCCAGCAGCCATCTGTTGTGACTGTGCAGGTGCACAATCACCACTGAAGAGTCTTGTGGATAATATAGCAAGTTCATAAACCACCACTTGTGCACTCACAAAGTTTTTGGAATTGTCCTTAGAACCAGCAATGCTGTTATCCAGTCCCTTGCTGAATTATTAACACACGTGCAAACACTATCAGTCGCTACTTCTCACATATTGTCCATATTCTATGACCAACAGAAACGTGTGCAGTGAAATGTAACTTAATTTGAAGAACTGGTGTCTACACAATTATAAATTTACAACATGAAAATACAATTACAGAGGTACAAAATACATCATTAAAAAACATAACAATACAGATTACATTTGTAGTAACACAGGCTTTACAAAAGAATCGAAATAACATATACATAGTGTTACAGGAATTATGACATAAGTACATACATAAAAGATCACAATAACTTTTGAAATATCAACTTCACACATGAGCATTAAAACAAAACAGAATAAATAATGTCTAAACATCTTTACAAAGAAAATAACATATTATTAGAAAAATTCTACAACATAACTCTTATTAGCTAAACACATAAAGACAGGAAAAACGCTAATATGCAAGAGTACACAAACACATAGTGGGATAACACAAGGAAAGGACAGGGTTTGTTTACTGCAGTATTTTGCGAACAAAACTGTCTTTACTTCTCGGAGATCTCCCTTCGTTCTTCATTGTTTCCAAAAAGTCCTATCTATACCTGCTTTCTGTACTTTTTTCGTATGACTTCTCAATGCATTTCATCGCAACTCATTCTCTTATATAGTCTACCCCTGTTAAGCTAACTTAAATCTACTGAGCTCAGATGTTAAACTAAGGGATGAGGCAATGCAGCAGCACAAAACACTTAATACAAATAGCAATGAAAAAAAAATGGAAATTGTCAAAGCAAGCAGCAATATTACAACTAATATAAGGCAATGTGCAGCAAACAATAAAAATAAATCATTAGTAAAACTGGCTTAACAGAATAATACTAAGTCAATTTCAGTAACACTATGCCTGGCAAACAGCAGATATCTAAACATGACATAGCTCAAGCAGAAAAAAATATTACACTAAAAATGGCCGTGTCTAATACCTATGTCACATCTTAACACTGGAGTGATGCATCATGAGAACTTACACTAGCAGATAAGTTACCAAATCGTAAAGAAATTATTTATGCAATTCCTGTGAAGGGAAATGTCTATTTATGTGCCCTAGTTTTCTTGGAAGTAGATCATTAATTTCTTATTGACTGTATCTGTAGGCATAAAATAACTGTATTAGTACATATATTAAATTTTATTTTAACCAATGCTGCAGTGCAGCTAGAAACTAGATATTAAAGAAAATGAGCAAATATGTACACAGGACGGCATGCAACATCATTCATTAACCATATGGCATTTCATAAGGCAGTAAAAATTCTCTCAATTCTCGAGAAAAACGCTTGTCATAATCAGGTGTGCAGATGTAAGTATCTTTCCAAGTAATGAGCGTGTCGTATTTGCGGTGCTTTCTACAAAGGAATGTCGATAGCGAGAATTATGGCCTCCCTTTTTTTTTTCCTTCCTGTGCTCTGAAAAGACACGCGCTAATGGCTTTTTCTCCAGGCGTCTGACACAGCTGGGTGCCCACGACGCATTACGTGCAGGTGGTCACTTAATTTTCTTACGGAAATATTTACGACAGCAGTTTCCGCTACAGTGGCAGTCTCATATAAAAAATTTCAGAGGTCGAGAATTTGCGTTGCAAATGTGTAGATACAAAATCTTATGAATATAACAGTGTCCAAAAAATTTTCGCCGGCGCTGTGATACATTCACGCATATACACACATTTCATAACTCTTAAAGTATGATTCTTGGTTTCCATCATCCTTTTCCACAAATCAGAGTCCCTAACCACTATTCATTATTCCTTACCTTATTACACTGTAAGTAGGCTGTTTAGGTTCTTCTATTGGTAACGCCACCGCCACGTAGCGCTCTCTGTATGAAAAGCACTGGCTGTGCTGTGTGCAGTCTGTGGCTAGTTTGCATTGTTGTCTGCCATTGTAGTGTTGGGCAGCGGCAGTTGGATGTGAACAGCACGTAGCGTTGCGCAGTTGGAGGTGAGCCACCAGCAGTGGTGGATGTGGGGAGAGAGATGGCGGAGTTTTGTAATTTGTCATGAACTGCTATATATATATATATTATGACTATTAAGGTAAATACATTGTTTGTTCTCTATTAATATCTTTCATTTGATAACTATCCCTATCAGTAGTTAGTGCCTTCCGTAGTTTGAATATTTTATTTAGCTGGCAGTAGTGGCGCTCGCTGTATTGCAGTAGTTCGAGTAATGAAGATTTTTGTGAGGTAAGTGATTTCTGAAAGGTATAGTTTAATGTTACTCAGGGCCATTCTATTGCTGGGATCTTTGATAGTCAGATTGCATTGCGCTACAAATATTGTGTGTAAGTTTAAGCACAGTCCTGTATAATTTTTAAAAAGGGGACGTTTCGTATGGCGACCCTGCCATGATACCTCACTGGAATCTTCTGATTTTTTTCTTGTAGTTTGTGTAATTAATGTAGCTTCTGTTTATTGCTAGTGCGTAATTATAGAGAGAATTTCCTTTGTAGTTGTAGTTTTTCATTGTTGTACAAAGTTGTGGAATGCATGCAGATTTGCACCTAGTATTTCACAGCTGCATTTAACTAGATATTATTTTCAGTGCTATGTTAATGTGTTCTCTTATTTTTGCTCTTCAAATTGTGTTTTTCTGTGTTATCGTGTGAAATATTGTGACAATAATGGCGTGTGAAAAACGTAATACTAGGGTCCAAAGTAAACTGAGAAACAACAGTGAAGACGAAAGCAGTGTGTTAATGCCACCATGTAATGAATTAACAAATATTCAAAGTAGTAATTTGGTAACTGTGCATAGGGAAATGCAGCGGGCGTCAAATAATGGTGTAGGCAGTGAAACAATTAGTGAACAGGAAAGCATTATCGATCGATCCGTCGGCAACAGCTCGCCTCAGGATTCCGAAATGACAGGACACAATCTTGCAAATACTGTAGATTTAGGTTTTGCGTGCTCACCGTTTTCTCAAATAAATCAAGACACATTTTCTGCTTCTCAGAATGCGAATATTGCCGGTTCAAATGCACTGCCGAATAGCACTGAGGAACATGTTTCAGACACCAGTGCACTGTTATTACAGTTAATGCAACAAATGGGACAAAGGCTACAAAAGTTAGACACAACGCTTGAACAAAATCAGAAACAAATGGGACAAAACCTTCAAAAGTTAGACACAATGGAACAAAATCTTCAAAAGTTAGACACAATGGAACAACACCAGAGACAAACACAGCAACAGTTAGACACAGTGGAACAAAATCTCAAAAAGTTAGACACAGTGGAAAAAAATCTTAAAAAGTTAGACTCATTGGAACAAACTCTTGAACAAACACGTGAAGATTTAACTACTGAGTTACATAACATTGAATCGAAATGTCAAAAAGTCTGTAATGATGTAAAAACTCAAATTTGTGAGCATTTTCAACCTATTTTTTCGCGGCATGAAAATGCATTACAGAATCACGAAGCAGCCATAAAAGAACTGCAAACTATTGTTCATGAAAATCATGAGACCTTGCAAGCTAAAATTGACTCAGTTGCATCTACCGATTCGGTTACGCAACTTGCAAAAACTCAGGAAAACTTAAAGGACACAGTAGAAAGACACATGGAGGAAATTAGTACATTATCAGAGAAAGTAGTTGAACTTTCGGATCAGCTAAATAATTTATCTACAAAGGTAGATGATAATCTGAATGACACAAAACCGGTAGTCTTTAATGAGACAGAAGAGTGCGAACAAATTAAAAAACTGAAACAAAATCTGAATCAAATTAATACGCAACACCAAAGAGAAATCCGGGAAGTACAAGATCAGGTGGCACAAGTAATACAAAAATTACAAATTTCAAAGGACACTCGCGCTCCAACACGGGAAGAGGGACTTAGAAATACGGAGAAGCCGCAAAATAATAACACAGGGCATTTCGGAAGTTATGAAAAAAATTGGCAATTGCACCGAATTTTGAAATGGAACCGCCGAAACGACGTAACAATGACCGATATGCGACTCGCCGACATGACGATTTTGACTATAAGCTATTCATTACTACACATAAGTTTAAAACATTTAAGAATTCTGCCAACGACATTCATCCACAAGCATGGCTCCATCAATTCTCTCATTGTTTTCCTCCCAACTGGTCGTTAGAACACAGATTAGAATTTATGTGTGGCTACTTAGAGAATGAACCGGCTGTAAGAATGCGATCGGTCATTCACGATTGCCACAGTGAAGGAGAATTTTACCATGCCTTCCTCTCAGCATATTGGTCTCAAGCCACACAAGACCGAGTAAAACATGGCATCATAATGATGAAACATTTCGAACAATCTGAATTCTCCAGTCTTGTGAAATATTTTGAAGACATATTGCACAAGAATCAGTACCTGTCAAACCCATACAGCCCCTCAGAACTCATCCGCATTTGCTTAATCAAATTACCTGAACATTTACGACATATTATTTTGGCAGGACGTTGCAAAGACGACATTGAAGCTTTTCAGGGACTGTTACAACAACTGGAAATTGACACTGACAATCGGGGAACGCGGAAACAGGAGCACAACAATTACAGGTCACATCTGTCACAATTCCGCGATGAAAGAAATAATAACTGGACCGGACAAGGCTATTCTCACAACACACATCGTGACCAAAACAGACACCACCCGTATAACAACCGTTGGCAGAGTAGTAATAATTACAGGGAAAGATCACCTCTCCGCGGTACTGACTATCACAGAGACAATTAGAGAAACAGACAATTTGGGAACCAAAATAATTATTATCAAGGGAGACAGAATAACTTTAGAGGCAATGGTCCAGCGCGCAGTTACGATTCAGGGAGAAATTCTCCACCACGTGACTGACAAGAAAGAAACTATGGCATCTACCGACATGACGACAGACGATATGATCATAACGACAGACCTGAATTGCAATAGAAGCTACTTTATAAAGTTCATCATCAATACATAGAAAAATATTGAGATAATTAAACGCTAATAATTTATTCATATTATTAGTAATAACCATTACTTTTTTAAAAACAAACATTTATTCAAGATTGTACAATATTTGTTCACCACCTATTATAAAGGCAAATTCAAATATTTGTTTATCATATATTTTTTCTTTATGATTACTTAACTGTTCTAAGTATGGTGTTAAACCTCTTTTGAGAAATAGTATGAAGATAGCTTCTTCTATTTTGTTGTTTGTAAACAAAATATTGGAGTTATCTTGATGAATCTGAGTAATTTTTCAAATGTGTATTGGCAATATAGTTATTAAATTGTGTTGAAAGGATTGTGTATTCTGGTTTTGTAACAACATTTAATAGTTGATTATCAAAATAATGTTTGTTAACTGCAGCTCTTACATCAATTGTATCATTTACATAAATAAGTCTTCTATTTTTAAGACCAATATAACCAATAGATACTTTAAACATAATATTGAATTCTTTTTGAAATTGTTTAATTGTATTAATTATCTTTATATTTATTGATGATTGAAGCTGTTTAACAATATTTTCAATTATTTCAATTCTTACATTATTGAATGAAGGTGTATTAAGTGCTTGTTCAGTATGTTTAGTTAGATGTATCTTACTTCCACATATGTCCATTTATTTTATGTAAAATATCATTAAAATTATAATTTTCATGAAGCAATTTTAAAACAAATTAACATGAATGACCTAATATTACTTCATCAAAATTTTGAATTCTTTCTGTATTGTAGTATAGTTCATTATTTCCTAAATAGTTATCTGAATGTTTTGGTATATTACCACCAAATGAATCAACAGGTTGATCTACCTTTTTAAATCTTTTATATTCTGTTTTTGGTTGTTTTTTCCAAAGCTTACTTTATGTTTATGTTTTACGTTTTTCTTTAATGTTAAAGATAACGTTTAAGTTAATGCTTATGTTGTCAAGAATGATTTATTTTTTTCTAAACTTAATTTTATTTGTTACCTAGACGTATCTATCGTTAAAAAACCTAATTCATTACTCTAACATTTACTAAACAATTCTTTAAAATTACCAAACTTTAAGTCTCCACCAACAATCTCATGGTAAATATGATTTAAATTTGTGTCATCTTGTCAAAAATATTTTAATATTTAAAATTGACTCTAAGTGTTTTGGTGTTTTGGATAAGATTGAGCTAAATAAAAGCAATCCATACATTTATGTCTACCTTTAGTAAAATAAACTTCTAACAATATCTTGATTCTCTAGAATGAAGTCATCAAATACAACTGAATATTCTTCACATTCATATAATGGAATAATTTCTTCATTATTTCCAATATAACTAACAATTTGATCATTAATTTTATCTACAATTTTTTGCACTGCTTTATAAATTGTTGATATTTTGGCTGTTCTAAACTTTTTTAGTAACATGCAAATGGTTAGCATTGATCCAATTTAACCATCCTGGAGTTAAAATATATTTATCAATCATTAACAATGTCTTTCCACAACCACTTGCTCGAATTATTGTACAATTTATAGACTTTACTAAAAAGTTACCATGATTGTTTTTTAACTTATTTTTTGGAATTCTTGTGCTATCCAATTTATTTTCTTCATTTATTAATAATTTTTTCATTTATTAATAATTTTCATTTATTAATAAATTTCTTCCATTAATTTATTAATATTTTTCAATACTAAATCAGTAGGTTGTTCAACTTAGTGAAGAATCTTCTATTGTTAGAAAACGATTAACGGTTCCATTTTCTAATAATTATAATTACGTTTTATTAGTTGGTTTTTATTCAACTTCTTAACACCAAATATTACAACAAAAAACAATAAAATATATTGTGATCGAGAAACAATAGAAATTCCTGTGGGTCAATATAGTTTGAAAAATAATCAAATAGTTATACATTTGAAAAAATCTAATATACACATTAAAACACATGATTTTAAACATCTCAACATCTTAATAAATTTTTCCTTTATAATCATGAATAAAATTGAAAGTTATCCATTTCTATATTTCTGTTAATGAAAAAACTAAAATGTTCCTAACAATGATACAGAAATTGAAATAAATACTGGTGATGGTTGGCTTCATCCAAATCATTACATATTAAGTTTAGTATTATTAGAAATGATGGCACAGATTAACAAACTTATGATGGAAAATCAAACAAAAAATGAAATGATAACTATGTAACTAAATTGTTTGACTTTATAACATTAAAAATTAAATAAAATGTTATCTAGAATTGGACATCCTTCTAGTTCCCTAACAGTTTTTCTAAATATAACTTTATTTGTTTCTGACAAAGTAAGTTTAGGACATATTCTTAATACAAGAAAAATAAATATTAAAAAAATAAAGCACTTTATCCATTGTCAATATTTGGTGGATTTTTTAAAGATTATAAAGAAATTATTTTTGAAAGAAACTTAACTGTAGTTTTTACATGTAGATCATTTTCTAGAGATAGTTATAGAATCAATGGAATTTCGTGAATTTGTTGTTAAATATGAACCAATGATGAACTTGAACAATGTGATAATATTTTTCAAAATCCTAACATTCCTAATACTTTTTATGAATTTCAAAAAGAACAAGTTGCTGGATTATATGGTAAAAACAATTTAGAACTAGAAATAACAAACTGCTATAACTCTACAGAATTTCATATGTGATATTTTGTTTTTGTTGTATTTGAGACTAATCGTAAAAATAGTCATTTAGCTGATTCATTATTATTTGATCATGTTAAGGTACAGAATATATATTTAAAAAATAGTAAAAATGAAGTTTTTCCTCCAGAATTGTGGAATCCACCAAATAATTTTCTAAAGGTATATGATGCATTTCTAAATTTCAAAAGAATTATTTTACTAAAATCAGATATTGATATTACTCCATTTTGTTTTATGACTGATCATCCTTTTTATGTAATAAATAAGACACATAGAAATTATGTTATAACTACACGAAAAACAAATATTAAACTTTTTTGTGCAACTTTTAATGATTTAATTCCAAATGATACATTTGCTTACATAATCATGTATGGTGAAACGAATCTCACATATGATGCACAACAATGATTACTTACTGAAAATTTTTAATTATTAAAATTTGCTTCTACATAAATTAATAAAAAACCATACAAAATAATAAAAGTGTTTTAAATCTGTTAGTTATTACAATTAGTTGAATTTTGTAAAAATTATGTATTTAGTTAACGTTTTAAAATCGGTTAAGTTGATCAAATTTCCTGAATTTTTAAAAGATCAGCTAGGTTACTTATAAAATACAGAAATTATTTTAGTAGTGGGCTAGAGAGCTAGAGTCTACAAAATGTAAAAACATAAAAAATTATGAAAGTGTTAACTCCCTGCTTATATACATATCTGAAACATTTTAAGAAAGTTAGAAAAAATAAAAACTGAAAACTTTAATATACATTACCTCAGTTAACTAATGTATTTTATTAATTTATTTACATTCAGAAGCTAAAATTGTGAAATAATGTAATTTTGTTTTAAATAATACATTTTATTATCTTTCAATCACTTTGTCAATTTTTATAACTTACTTTTGTTAACTAATACATTTTTTTATCTACTTTCATTCACAATGTAAAATTTTTGAAATAATGTACTTTGATAATATATTTTATTTATTTACTTAATTTCACAATGTAGTCGGCTGTGGTGGCCGAGCGATTATAGGCGCTTCAGTCCGGAACAGCGCGACCGCTGTGGTTGCAGGTTCGAATCCTGCCTCGGGCATGGATACGTGTGATGTTCTTAGGTTAGTTAGGTTTAAGTAGTCATAGGGGACTGATGACCTCAGATGTTAATTCCTATAGTGCTCAGAGCCATTCGAACCATTTTTTTCACAATGTAATATTTTATAAATATGTCAATTTTTATAAATAATGAACTTTCTTAACTAATACATTTAATTTATTTATTTACTTACCTTCTCAATGCTATTATTTAAAAGTAATTTATTGTGTTAACTATTAATTTCTATTTATTTACTTACCTTCTCAATGTAATTTTTTAAAATTGTGTACTTTTGTTAAAGTATGCATGTTATTGTGTTTATATAGTGTTGTAAATTAAATATTCAAGTTATAAATCAGTTGGTTATTATAATTAGTTGAGTTATTGTAAGGAGTATTTAGTTAGTTAACGTTCTGTAATCGATTAATTTAATCAAGTATCCTAAATTTTTGAAAATCATATAAGTTACATATTTAATACAAAATTTATTTTAATAATGAGCTAGTGTGCAAGAATATAAAAAATGTAAGATCTCACATACGATGTACAACATAGAATACTTACTGAAAATTTTTAATTATTACCATTTGCTTCTACATAAAAATTGAGAAACTAAAATTTTTTAAGTGTTACCTACATGGTTATATACATTTCTGAAACATTTTAACAAAGAAACAAAAAATAAAAACTGAAAATTTTACTATGATTTACTTTTGTTAACTAATTTAGGTTATATATTTACAAAGATACACTATGTAAAACTTATAAAAAAATGTAATTATGTTTTAACTAATTCATTTAATTATCTAAGATTCACTGTAAATTTTTATAACTTACTTTTATTAACTAACACATCCATCATTCACAATGTAAAATTTTTAAAATAATGTGCTTTGTTAATTATTATGTTTTCTGTAATTTACTTCTGTTCACAATGTGATTTTATAAAATAATGCACTTTCTTAACTAATATATACTATTTATTTACTTAACTCTACAATGCCAATTTTTTTAATAATGTATTTTCTTAACTATTTCATTGTATTTATTTACTTACTTTCACAATGTGATTGTTTTGACAGTGTTTTTGTTTAAAAATACATTCAAAAAGTAAAATTTTGAAAACAATGTACCTTTAATTAATATATTATCATTATTTTAAATATGTCCACAATGAAATTACTTAAGATTATGTACTTTCTTAGCTAATATTTATTATTTTTTACTTAAGCTCACAATTTCAAATTTTATAAATTATTTCCTTTCTTAATTTACACATTTTATTTATTTAATTACTTACCTTCATAATGTGATTTTTGAAAAGTTGTTTACTTACGTTTACTAAAACTTTTAGTTTATTTACTTACTTTCACAAGAGTGATTTTTTAAAAATAGTGCCCTTTTGTTAAATTATACATGTTATTGTGTTTAAATCATGTTGTAAATTACGTAATTTAGTTTTTAATCGGTTGGTTATTTTAATTAGTTGAATTTTGTAGTAATTCTGAATGTAGTTAACTTTTTAAAATCGCTTAAGATAGTCAAATACACTGAATCTTCAAATGAATCAGTGAAGTTACTTATAAAACAGAGAATTTATTTGAATAACTAGCCACTGAGCTAGAATCTAGCTAATGTAAAATCCCACATATGATGCACAACATAGAATACTTACTGAAAAATTGTAAATTTTTAACATTTGCTTCTACATAAATAAATGAAAAATTTAAGAAACTAATAAGAAATTTGTAAATTAAGGTATTAAGTTATAAAAATGTTGGTTATTACAATATTGTAATTATTGGTTATTAAAATATTGTACTTACTTAACTAATATGTTTCATTTAATTGTGTTTTTTAAAATAGTGTATTTCCTTACCTAATACATTTTATATATTTATATACTTACCTTCACAATGCCATTTTTAAAAGTAAATTACTTGTGTTAACTAGTACATTCTATTTATTTACTTACCTTCACAATGTGATTTTTTAAAAATAATATACTTTTCTTAGATTATACATGTTATTGTGTTAAAATCATGTTTTAAAGAAAGTAATTAAGTTATAAATCTGATGGTTATTATAATTCGTTGAGTAAATTTATACATATGTGTTTAATCAACATTTCAACATTTTTTAAGTTAATCAAATATACTGAATCTTTAAAAAAACCACTTAAGCTACTTGTAAGAGATAGAATTTATTTTAATATTGAGCTGGTAAGCTAAAATCTTTAAAAATATAATATCCCTCATATGATGCACAACAATTCATACTGACAATTTTTAATAACAATTACTTCTACTAAAATTATTGAAAAACGTACAAAATTTATAAAGGTGTTAACTCCATGTTACAATTTATGAAACATTTTAAGAAAGATAGAAGAAAACTGAAATTTTAATATAATTTACATTGTTAATTAATTTATTTCATTTATTTACTTAACACAATTTACTTACACAATCAAAAATGTTTAAAATTCTGTACATTGTTAATTAACATATTTTTATTAACTTACTTATGTCCACAATGCGATTTTGTAAAATAATGCACTTTGTTAACTAATATATTTTATTTATTTACCTAACTTCACTATGTTTATTGTTAAATAAAACGACATTCTTAACTAATACATAATTATTATTAATTTAATCACCTTCTCAGTGTGATATTTTAAAGTAATTTACTTAAGATAACTAATACATTCTATTTATTTACTTACTTTCATAAACGATTTTTTCAAAATAGTGTACTTTTGTTAAATAATACATGTTGTTGCGTTTAAATCATGTTGCAAATTAAGTAATTAATTTATGAATATATATAATAAGTTTAGCTTTTGTAAAAATTATGTATTTAGTTAACGTTTTAAAATCGGTTAAGTTAATCAAATATCCTGAAAAATTTTTAAAATTCAATTAAGTTACTTCGAAAACACAGAATTTAATTTAACAATCAGCTAGAATCTACAAAATGTAAAACCTCACATATGATGCAAAACATAGAATATTTACTGAAATTTTTTATAATTTTTAACATTTTCTTCTACAAATGTTAATGAAAAATTTAAAAATTTATAAAAGTAATAATTCCATATAAAAAACAATTCTGAAACATTCTAACAAGAAGAAATCGAAACTGACAATTTTCATATCATTTCCTTTTGTTAACTAATTTATATTATTTATTTACTTACACTAACATTCTCCAATTTTTGAAAACGTACTTTTGCTTTAACTAACACATTTTTTATCTTGCGATCACTTACAAAGTGATTTTTATAACTTACTTTTGTTAACTAATTCATTATTTATTTTTTTATTTATTTTCACAAAAAATTTATTAATTATGTTAACTATGTGATTTCTTCAAATAATATCCTTTTGTTAAAATATACATGTTATTGTGTTTACATTGTGTTGAAAATTGATTAATTAAGTTATAAAAATTAATTATGATATAAAATTAATTAAGTTATGAAAATGAATTAAGAAGTAAAGAAACACATTGTGAACATAAGTAGATTAATAAATAAAATGTATTATTTAAGAGAGCACATCATTTAGAAAAATTACATTGTGAAGTAAAATAAATAAATAAAATGTAGAAGTAAGGAAACTAAATTATTTTAAAAATTTTATATTGTGAATGTAAGCAAATAAATAAAAAATGAATTAGTTGACAAAAGTAAGTTATAAATATTTACAAAGTGATTGTAAGATAACTAAATGGATTACTTAAAATAAAAGTACATTAATTTAGAAATTTTAGATTGTGAATGTAAGTAAATAAATCAATAAAATATATTAGTTAAATAAGTACATTATCTTAAAAATCACATTGTGCACATAAGTAAATTAATAAAAACTTTCAGTGTGAAAGGAAGTGAATAAATAAAAAATGTTTTAGTTACCAAATGTAAGTAATAAAACTTTTCAAAGTGATTGTGAGAAAATAAAAGTATTAGTACAACAAATGTACATTACTTTAAAAATTTCTGCTTGTGAATGTAGGTAAATAAATAAAATAAATTAGATGACTAACGAAATGTATATTACAATTTTGAGTATTTTTTTTTCTATCTTGTTTAAAATGGTTCATAAATTTATATAAGCATAAAGTTATCACTTTTATAAATTGTTCTAGTTCTTCATTAATTTCTCTAGAACCAATTGTTAATAATTAATATATTTTAGTAAGTATTCTATGTTGTGCATAATATGTGAGTTTTACTTTTGCTAGATTCTAGCTCACTAGCTCGTTATTAAAATATTTGATTAACTTAAGCGATTTTAATACATTAACTAAATAAAGTTTCTTTACAAAACTCAACTAATTATAATAACCAAATGACTTATTACTTAATTACTTAATTGATAACATGATTTAAACACAATAACATTCGTTATTGAAAAAGTACATTATTTTTAAAAAGTCACATATTGAATGTAAGAATATAAATAGAATGTATTAATTAACATAAGTCAATTACTTTTAAAAAATCACATTGGGAAGGTAAGTAAATATTTAAATAAAATGTATTAGTTAAGAAAGTCTACTATTTATAAAATTGACATTATCATATTAAGTAAATACATAAAAAATATTAGTGAACATAAATAAAATAATAAAAAAACAATACTTAATACATTACATTATTTTAAAAAATTTAAATTGTGAAAGTTAGTAAATAAATAAATAATGTATTAGTTAACAAAAGTACGTTATAAAAATAATCAAAGTGGATGTAACCTAATAAAATGTCTTAGTTAAAGCAAAAGAAGATTATTTTTATAATTTTACATTGTGAATGTAAGTAATTAAATAAAATTAATTAATTAACAAAAGTAAATTATATAAAAACTTTCGGTTGTAATTTTTTCTATCTTTCTAAGATTTTTTCAGAAATGTATATAAGCATGGAGTTAACACTATTTTAAATGTTTTAAGTTTTTCATTGTTATATGCAGAAGCAAATGCTAATAATTAAAAATTTTCTGTAAGTATTCTATGTTGTGCATCATTCCTGAGGTTTTACATTTTGTAGATTCTAGGTCAGTAGCTCATTATTAAAATAAATTCTGTATTTTATAAGTAACCCAACTGAGTTATTGAAAATTCTGTATATTTGATTATTTTAATCGATTTTAAAACAATAACTAAATACACAATTTTTACAGTAACCCAACTAATGATAATAACCAATTGAAGTATAAATTAATTACTTAATTTACAACCTGATTTAAACACAACAACATGTTTTATTAAACAAAATTCCACTATTTTTAAAAAAACTAATGGTGAAAGTGAGTAAATAAATATAATGTATTTGTTAACATAACCAATATTACTTTTAAAATATCAGATTGTGAAGGTAAGTAAATAAATAAATAAAATGTATTAGTTAAGAAAGTATATTATTTAAAAAATTGACATTGTGATGTTAAGTAAATAAATAAAATATATTAGTTAAGAAATTACATTGTTTTAAAAAATCACATTGTGAACATAAGTAAATTAATAAAAATATTTTACTTAACCCAGTACATTATTTCAAAAGTTATACATTGTTAGAGTAAGTAAATAAATAAAAACTGTATTAGTTAACAAAAGTAAGGTATAAAAATATACAAAGTGGATGTAAGATAATAAAATGTCTTAGTTGAAGCAAAAGTACATTATTATAAAAATTTTAGATTGTGAATGTAAGTAAATACATAATATAAATTAATTAACATATGTAAATTATATTAAAATTTTCAGTTTTTATCTTTCTATCTTTCTTAAAATGTTTCAGAAATGTATGTAAGCATCGAGTTAACAGTTTTATAAATTTTTTAATTTTTTCCTTACTTTATGTAGAAGCAAATGTTAATAACTAACAATTTTCAGTAATTATTCTATATTGTGCATCATATGTGAGATTTTACATTTTGTAGATTCTAGCTCAATATCTCATTGTTAGTGTAAATTCTGTATTTTATAAGTACCTTAACTGATTTTTTAAAAATTCAGGATAATTGATTAACTTGACCGATTTTCAGACATTAACTAAATATGTAATTCTTACAAAATTAAACGAATTATATTAACCAACTGATAACTTAATTATTTAATTTACATCACGATTTAAACACAGTAACATGTATTATTTAACAAATGTAGACTGTTATTAAAAAATCGTATTGTGATAGTAAGTAAATAAATAGAGTGTATTAGTCTACACAAGTAAATTATTCTTAAAAAATCACATTGTGAAGGGAGGTAAAGAATTAAATAAAATGTATTGGTTAAGAAAGTTCATTTAATTATAAAAATTGACATTGTGAAGATAAGTAAGTAAATAAAGTATATTAGTTAAATGAGTACATTATCGTAAAAAATCACATTGTGGACAGAAGAAGATATTAATTAACGAAGTACATTATTTTAAAAAGTTTACATCGTGAATGTAAGTAAATAAATAAAAGATGTGTTAGTTAACAAATGAAGTTACAAAAATTTTCAAAGTGATTGTAAGAAAATAAAAAGTATTAGTAAAACAACAGTAAATTATTTCAAAAATTTTAGCTTGTGAATGTAAGTAAATAAATAAAATAAATTAGATAAGTGAAGTAATATATATTACAATTTTCACTATTTTTTTTCTATCTTTCTTAAAATGTTTCATAAATGTGTATAAGCACAGAGTTTTCACTTTTATAAATTTTTCAAGTTTTTCATTATTTTATGTAGAAAATTTAAAAATGAGTTGGTTATTATGATTAGCTGATTTATTGTAAAAATTATGTGTTTAGTTAAATGTTTTAAAATCGGTGAAGTTAATCAAATATCCTGAATTTTTCAAAATAAGTTAAGTTACTCATAAAATACAGAATTTACTTTAACAATGAGTTATGGAGCTAGAATCTAAAAAATGTAAAATCTCACATATGATGCACAACATAGATAATTACCAAAAATTATTAATTATTAGTATTTTCTTCTACATAAAATAATGAAAAACTTAAAAAAGTTATCCTCGGCTAAGGGTCGACATATGAAACGTCCCCTTAGAAAAATTCCGGATGACTGTGCTTAAACTGACACACAATAATTTTAGCGAGATACAGTCTGACCTACAAAAGAATGTCCCTGACTAACATTCACCTACACCTTTCTCAAATCACTTACCTCACAAAAATCTTCATGACTCGAACTACTGGAATACAGCGGGAGCCGCTACTGCCAGCTAAATAAAAGATTCTAACTACTGAAGGCACTAACTACTGACAGGCATAGTTAGCAAATGAAAGACTTTGATAGAGAACAAACAATGTATTTACCTTAATAGTGTTCAAAAGTCATAACATATATAGCAGTTCATTACATCCAGTCTTACAAAGCTACTGTCTCTGATGGACTCACATCCAGATCATCCGCTCTTAAAACTCCGTCATTTCTCTCCCCACATCCACCACTGCTGGCGGCTCACCACCAACTGCGCAACGCTACGCGCTGTTAACAGTGAAGTGCCCAACACTACAATAGCATATACTCCAACAATGCAAACCAACCACAGCCTTCACACAGCACAGTCAGTGATTTTCATATAGAGCGCAACATGGCGTTACCAACATAAAAACCTAAAACGCCTACTTACAAAGTTCCACAGCAGCTGTATGCTAACAGATCAGTGAGAGGCTACTATTCCTATGCTATAGTTCGCTGTCTTATCTGCTTATGTGAGTATTGTGTGTGTGTGTGTGTGTGTGTGTGTGTGTGTGTGTGTGTGTGTGTGTGTGTGTGTGAGTGTGTGAGAGAGAATATACTTTGTAGTATATATTTGCTGCAAAAAGTTATAAGTAGGCTGTTTAGGTTTTTTTATTGGTAACGCCACCTCTGTATGAAAATCACTGGCTGTGCTGTGTGTAGTGTGTGGCTGCTTTGCATTGTTGTAATACTCGCCATTGTAGTGTTAGGCAGCCGGCTGTGAACAGCGCGTAGCGATGCGCAGTTGGAGGTGAGCCGCCAGCAGTGGTGGATGTGGTGAGAGAGATGGCGGAGTTTTGTAATTTGTCATGAACTGCTACATATATTATGACTATTAAGGTAAATACATTGTTAGTTCTCTATTAATATCTTTCATTTGCTAACTATCCCTATCAGTAGTTAGTGCCTTCCGTAGTTTGAATCTTTTATTTAGCTGGCAGTAGTGGCGCTCGCTGTATTGCAGTAGTTCGAGTAATGAAGATTTTTGTGAGGTAAGTGATTTCTGAAAGGTATAGTTTAATGTTAGTCAGGGCCATTCTTTTGTAGGGATTTTTGAAAGTCTGATTGCGTTGCGCTAAAAATATTGTATGTCAGTTTAGGCACAGTCTTGTATAATTTCTCTAAGGGGACGTTTCATATGTCAACCCTTAGCTGAGGATACCTCACTGGAATCTTCTGATTTTTTCTTGTAGTTTGTGTAATTAGTGTAGCTTTTGTTTATTGCTGGCGCGTAATTATAGAGAGAGTTTCCATTGTAGTTGTAGTTTTTCATTGTTGTACAGTAGAACAGTTGTGGCATGCATGTAGATTTGCACCAAGTATTTCGCAGCTGCGCTTGCAATTAAGTAGACATTATTTCCATTGCTATGTTATTTTATTTTGCTCTTCAAATTGTGCTTTTCTGTGTTATCATGTGCTTATCAGCACCACTGTGTAATGAAGTAACAGACATTCAAAGTAGTAATTTGGTAATTGCGCTTAGGGAAATGGAGCGGGTTGCAAATAGTGGTGTACACAGTGAAACAATTAGTGAACAGGGAAGCATTATCGATCGATCGGTCGGCAACAGCTCGCCTCAGGAATCCGAAATGACAGGAAACAATCTCGCAAATACTGCAGATTCAGGTTTTGGGTCCTCACCGTTTTCTCAAATAAGTCAAGACACATTTTCTGTTTGTCAAAATGTGAATGTTGCCGGTGCAAATGCAGTGCCGAAAGCATAGAGGAACAGATTCCAGACACTAATACATTATTATTGCAATTAATGCAACAAATGAAACAAAATCAGAGACAAACGCAGCTACAGTTAGACACAATGGAACAAAATCTTCAAAAGTTAGACATAATGGAACAAAATCTTCAAAAGTTAGACACAGTGGAACAAAATCTTAAAAAGTGGGACACAATGGAACAAAATCTTCAAAAGTTAGACACCACGCTTGAACACACACGTGAAGATTTAACTACTGAGTTACATAACATCGAATCGAAATGTCAAAAAGTCTGTAATGACGTAATAACACAAATTTGTGAGCATTTCCAAACTATTTTTTCGGGTCATGAAAATGCATTACAGAATCACGAAGTAGCCATAAAAGAACTGCAAATTATTGTTCATGAAAATCATGACACCTTGCAAGCTAAAATTGACTCAGTTGCATCTACCGATTCGGTTACGCAACTTGCAAAAACTAAAGAAAACTTAAAGGACACAGTAGATTCGATTTCAACACAAATGGACTCTCTGAAACTTGGTTCAGAAAAACACACTGAGGAAATGTGTTCACTATTGGAGAAAGTAGCCGAACTTTCGGATCAGGTCACTAATTTATCTACGAAGGTAGATGATAATCTGAATGACACAGAAGAGTGCAAACAAATTAGGAAATTCAAACAAAACCAGAATCAAATTAATACGCAACACCAAAGAGAAATCCGGGAAGTACAAGATCACCTGACAGAGGTAATACAAGAATTACGTATTCCAGAGGACACTCGCGCCCCAATACGTTATGAGGGACATGCAAATACAGAACAGCCACAAAGTAATAACACAGCGCATTTCGGAAATTATGAAAGAAATTGGCAAGGTTCACCGAATTTTGAAATGGAACCGCCGAAACGACGTAACAATGACCGATATGCGACTAGCCGACATGATGACTTTGACTATAAGCTGTTCATTACTACACGTAAATTCAAAACATTTAAGAATTCTGGCAACGACATTCATCCACATGCATGGCTCCATCAATTCTCTCATTGTTTTCCTCCCAACTGGTCATTAGAGCACAGTTTAAAATTTATGTGTGGCTACTTAGAGAATGAACCAGCTGTAGGAATGCGATCGGTCATTCACGATTGCCACAGTGAAGGAGATTTTTACCATGCCTTGCTCTCAGCATATTGGTCTCAAGCTACACAAGACCGAGTAAAACATAGCATCATGATGATGAAACACTGTGAACAATCTGAATTTTCCAGTCTTGTCAAATATTTTGAAGACATGTTGCATAAGAATCAATATCTTTCAAACCCATACAGCCCTTCAGAACTCATCCATATTTGCTTAATCAAATTACCTGAACATTTACGACATATTATTTTGGCAGGACGTTGCTAAGACGACATTGAAGCTTTTCCGGGACTCTTACAAGAACTGGAAATTGACACTGACATTCGTGGAACGCGAAAATAGGAAAACAATCACTACACGTCACATCCGTCACAATTCCGTGACGGCAGAAACAATAACTGGACACGACAGGTCTATTCTTACAACGCAAATCGTGACCAAAATAGACACCACCCGTATGACAACCGTTGGCAGAGTAGTAATAATTACAGGGAAAGATCACCTCTCCGTGGTAATGACTATCACAGAGACAATAAGAGAAACAGACAATATGGGAACCAAAATAATTATTATCAAGGGAGACAGAATAACTTTAGACGCAATGGTTCAGCGCGCAGTTACGACTCAGGGAGAAATTCTCCACCACGTCACCGACAAGAAAGAAACTATGGAATCTACCGACATGACGACAGACGATATGATCGTAACGACAGACCTGAATTGCATCGGAACTGGCGGGATTTAAACAGGGCAGGGCCCTCTCGTCACGGTGAATTTGTAGAAGTTAGGTCTCCAAATCCCAATAACGACGCGCGCCAACAAAGGAACAGACAATGACTCGCACCACAGGAAGCCGCGTGCGCCGGCTGGCTCAGAGAAAAATAACATAGACGCTAACCTTGAGAAAAATTCCAGTATTCTTTACCGACGTATACCGCATGATAATTCCATTCAAGTTGAAACTCTGAGTACTAGGATGAGTAAAGGACTGCACCACGTTTCTCATGTAAAACCGTTTATTGAAAGATAATCTGCTTTTTAACTTTGTCTTTGCCATATAACTTTTCACTTTACATTACTAGTATGCTTTGTCAGACTTAGAATCTGTTAATATGCAACAATGTTTGAAGTTAAATATCCAGTCAAGAATCAAGAGAACTTATTTAAACAGAAATTACGAATGAATTGTTATAGTGAACTGACGATACAGCGTTATTGTGTGTGTACATTCTTGCTTGTTAGTGGCACGATTACGTAACGACCATAAGGCTCACATACTTAAAACATATACTGGTTCTGCTAATGAGATTTTAGTGCAACATTTTGGTTTACTTGAAAATACATTCTGGATTTAAAGTACTTTCTGTGAGATACCAGATGACACAGTGGTTAGTTTATGTGGGAGCTACACGACTATATCACGACGCTACTAATGTGTGACACAATTTACCTCGTTGCTCTTGCGGTGTATCTGTTTTATATCTGCACAGTTTTTCTGAATTCTTCTGGAAAGTAAAACATTTTTTAGTAGTAACTTTTGTGGTACAGCAAAAATGAGACAGCCTTTTTTGTGGCACAACAATACGTTACCGTACAGTAATTTCTTCATCACGCCAATAAACATAATAACTACGATATCTATTCGCAAAGCATTTCACTTTCGTTTATGATGAGGTAAGTACATTGACTTCAGCAGAACTTTGCTTACAGAGGACGATAACTACGACATTTCCACAGAATTATCTTACAGCAAGACACACATTTAGCGCTACAGGACACGCACTTGAGTGGTCAATTTTGTACTTAAACCATTTACTTTTCAAGATTTTTGATTTACAAAGAAAGTTTTCTGTGATACATTTCATTCCATTGCTGTAATCTGTAACACTTGAGGATAGAATTACATTTATCCTCAGGGGGGTACACGCCTACTTTGTGTACTATGTGTTTGGCAAGCACAAGGAGCCCGAGCTAATATGGTATTTGCTTATACAACTTCACACATCGGTACCATATTTCTCTAACACAGAATTACACAGCTATCTGATTATTTGACAGAGAAACAAACATTTTTTTCTACATCAGTGACAGATGTTTACGTAATTACATCGTTGTATAACTTCACACTTACGAAATTGTATTTTGTCTGTACTTTGTGAACTGTTCATATTTTTTCGGAATCATTGTGGTACTATGAGAGCTTTGAATGATGTATTTGGTATGGGATCATGATTTTAAAGTGCGTTTGAGGTAGATGACACTATTGAAATGAGCAAGGAATTTTCTTTAGGTTTTGAAATTATTGCACAAAGCTACGACGTTTTTGAGATTTGACTGTGGTGTTTTGATGTTATTTTTATGACGACGAATATGTATATGTGTTGAAACGTCCCCTTTTAAAGATTATACAGGACTGTGCTTAAACTGACACACAATATTTTTAGCGCAACGCAATCTGACTATCAAAGATCCCTGCAAAAGAATGGCCCTGAGTAACATTAAACTATACCTTTCAGAAATCACTTACCTCACAAAAATCTTCATTACTCGAACTACTGCAACACAGCAAGCGCCACTACTGCCAGCTAAATAAAAGATTCAAACTACGGAAGGCACTAACTACTGATAGGGATAGTTAGCAAATGAAAGATATTAATAGAGGACAAACAATGTGTTTACCTTAATAGTCATAATATATATATAGCAGTTCATGACAAATTACAAAACTGCAGTCCACCCCAAAACTTCAATCGATATATCTTTCCTCTTATTTCAACATTTGTTTCCACCAAAAAAATTCTATTCAAGCATGCTTTCTGTATTTATATGTTCACACATTTCTTACCTCTTTATTTATTTACCATTATCTTACCTCATAATTTATTTCCAAGAAAATCCTACCTAAACTTATTGTCTCTAAACCCTACTTTTTTGTTCATCTCCTCTTTCAAAATACTTTTTTTTTGGCCAAACCATATTCTTATATCTTCTCAATGCATTTCTTCCAATTCATCATAGTTAGTTTCTTATATAGTCTACCCCCTCTTAAGCTAACTTAAATCTACTGAGCTCAGATGCTAAACTAAGGGACGAGGCAATGCAGCAGCACAAAACAAGTAACACAAACATCAATGACAAAAAATTCAAAGTGGCAAAGCAATTGCAATATTACAACTAATATAAGGCACTATGCAACAAACAAGAAAAATAAATGCGTAGTAAAACTGGCTTAACAGCGTAATACAAAGTCAAATTCAGTAACATTATGCCTGGCAAACAGCAGCAGAAAATGAAATACCTAAACATGACATAGTTCAAGCAGAAAGAAACATTACACTAAAGACAATAATGCAGACAAGGGAAATGTATATTCACATCTTAATGTCTATGTAATTAAAGTGGTGCACCACAGGAATATTCTACCAAAAATGTTACCAAGTACTTGAAACGAAAATTATGAATGCAGTTCCTGTTAAGGTAAATGTCTTTTGTGCTCCCTCATTTTTTTAAAAAAAATTATTATTTACTCGATCTGTAGACAGAAAATATTTATATTAGTACATCTATAAAATTTTATTTTAACCAATGCTGCAGTGCAGCTAGAAACTAGATATTAAACAAAATAGGCAAAGCAAGGCGTCAAACGTCATTCACTAGCCATATGGCATTTCATAATGCAGTAAACAATCTTTCAACTAGCAAGACAATAGACATAAAATGTTATAAAATGTTTCTCATCATTTCATTTCAGTAAATATCATAAATTAAGAACTCTACAGTGTAATCATGTTTTCACGTTTGAGGGTGTCGTATTTACGATGCTTTCTACAAAGGAATGTCGATAGCGAGGATAATGGCCTCCCCTTTTTTTCTACCACCTAATGGCTTTTTCTCAAGGCGGCTGGCACACCTGACCGCTCACAACGAATTACGTCACGGTCACTTACCTTTCTTACTGAAATATTTACGACAGCAGTTTCCTCTACAGTGACAGTCTCATATAAATATATTTCACAGGCAAGAATTTGGGTTACAAATCTGTAGAAACAAAATCCTATTTTTATAACAGTGTCCAAAAAATTTTCGTCGGCATTGTAATACATTCACGCATTTACATACATTTCATAACTCTTACAGTACGATTCTTGGTTTCCAACATCCTTTTTCACAAGTCAAGAATCCCTAACCACTACTCATTATTCCTTATCTTATTATACATATAAATATTCGTCAACACTTCTTCAATATTTCATCATAAGAAATACATAGCATAATCAAATAACTCATATAGCATCAGCTTATTGATCATAAACATATGGCAACAGCATAATACACATCATCATCGTAATAATAACATCATAAAACCTCAGCCAAATCTCAAAATCGTCGTAGCTTCCTCCAATAGTGTCAAAACCTAAAAAAAATTCTCTGCTCATGTCAGTAGTGTCATTTACCTCAAACGTACTTTAAAAATCATGCTCCCTTACCAAATACATCATTCAATGCTCTCATAGTATCACAATGGTTCTGGAAAAATATGAGCATTTCACAAAGTACAGACAAAATACAATTTCATAAGTGTGAAGTTATCCAACTGTGTAGTTACGTAAACATCTGTCACTGATGTAGTAAGATAAATGTTTGTCTCTCTCAGGTAAATAATCAGATAGCTGTGTAATTTATGTATTAGAGAAATATGGTACCGAAGTGTAAAGTTGTATAAGCAAATACCATATTAGCTAGGGCTCCTTGTGTTTGCAAAACACATGGTACACAAAGTAAGCGTGTACCCCCCTGAGGATTAATGTAATTATACCCTCAGGTATTACAGATTACACCAATGGAATGAAATATATCACAGAAAACTCTTGTATCATTGTGCTTCAAATATCTTAAAATATGCATGTTAGCAGATTCTAAGTCTGACAAAGCATACTAGCAATGTAAAGTGAAAAGTTATATGGCAAAGACAAAGTTAAAAAGCAGATTATCTTTCAATAAACAGTTTTACATGTGAAATGTGGTGTAAACCTTTACTCTTCCTAGTACGCAGAGTTTCAACTTCAACGCAATTATCATGTGGTATACGTCGGATTCTGTAAGGCCCATTGTAAACTAGCAAGAATTTGTGACTCAAGTGTTTCTTCTTATGTGACAATGAATGAGCTTTAATGAGAACTTTCTGACCAATATACAGTTTCTTTGAATTTGCTTTACCATGTAGTTTTCTCCTTTTGTCTGCTGCAGATTTTATATTTTTAAGAGCCAAATCAATTATGTCTTTGTGTCGAAGTTTACGTGTATTCGGGAAAGGTACAAGTTCTCTGATTCCGTACGGTGGTTTTTCATTCTTCAGTACAAGAGTAGGTGGTAAAGCAGTGGAGTCATGAGGCATTTCATTCAGCACGTTTTGAAATAAGTGTAAATATCTGTCCCAATGCTGATGCTTTCTGTGACAATAAAGTCTCCAAAGCTTATTGATTTCTTTCATAATGCGTTCAGACGGGTTACAATGTGGTGAGTACAATGAAATAAAAACAGGTTTGATTTTATGATTCTGAGCATGCGTGACCAAACAGCAGATCTGAATTGAGGTCCGTTATCTGAAATGACTTTGCTAACGTGTCCAACTTCACGTAAGAAATTTTTAACAAAGGCGTTGGATACAGACCGTCCAGTGGCTTTACATAACGGAGTGAAAGAAACAAATTTTGAAGTAAGTTCAACAGCGACTAGAACGTACGAAAATCCATTAGATGTTCTGACAAGCGGTCCCAAGAGATCAACAGCAGCAAATTCTTTTAATTTAGAAGGAATAATAGGTAACAATGGAGCACGATGTGAGACTGTAGATGGTTTCGCCTTTTGACAAAGTTTACAAATAGACAAGACTCTTCGAATTCTTTTTTTCATATTGTTAAAATAACAAGTCGTTCGAAGAATATGATAACATTTTCGTGGACCAAAATGTGCGTAGCTGAAATGAATGTACCAAACGAGCTTATTAACAAAATCGTCAGGAATGCAAAGTACCCATAGCTTGTCATCAATAGTGCAGCGTTTGAACAGTATGTTGTTTCTAAGCAGATAATAATGCCAAATCTGAGTGTGTGTCTTTTCATACCATTTGCTCTTGATGTCTTTCCAAATCGGATCTTTATCTTGTTCATGAGCAATGTCCTTTAAAGATGTGGTGATGAAGTTTTCAAAAGCGACTTTGTGAATGTAAAGAATACTGAAATTGTTCTCGAGGTTGCCTTCTGTGTTACTTTTCTCAAGCCCAGCCGGTGCGCGTGACAGTGCGTCCGCAACAATGTTCTCCTTGCCGGGAATGTAGACTATTGTGAAGCGGAATTCTTGCAGAAACAATGCCCAACGTTTTAACCTGTCATGATTTAATTTTGAAGACATAAGAAATTGTAATGCACGATGATCACTGTATACTTTTACGTGCTTACCAGAAAGAAAGAAACGGAATTTGTTAAATGCCCAAACGATAGCTAAAGCTTCTGATTCAGTAACGGAATAATTTTTTTCAGATTTTGTTAGCACTCGGCTAGCAAAAGCAATGGTTTTCTGAACAGTAATGTCATTTTCTATGGCTTTCTATTGCTTTGTATTCATTCAAAAAGTCTACTCCCAACATAATTTCCGTCGACAATAATTGAACAATAAGAAAGTTCATAGAGAAGCTGTGGCTTTGACAAAAGAATTCTAAATTGGTTTGTTGGCGTACATCTACACTTTTTCCAAAGATTGCACCTTGTAATTTAATCTTACGTAACGGAAGTGTGGGACAATCGTTCGATTTGTTGCATTTGCTAAAGGCTGTTTCACTAATTACTGAAATGGGACTGCCAGAGTCAAGTACTGCCGTAAATTTTTCATCATTTACTGTAATGTGAATCACCGGATATGCAATGTTGTTATGTTTTACGTCGTGTTCCTGGAGTAAGATGTCCCTAATGTCTTCCATTTTGACGTAAATACTAGCTACGGCAGCTGCGTCGTCAGTTTCACATGTACGTTTCGTGGCTGCCAGCGGAATGAGTCATTGCCTATTGTTTCTTTGTTGGCGCGACACTAAGAAACTTTTTTTAACGAGAATATGTACATACATGGTTGAATTTCCGCTGGAGACTGCTCAGACGCCTTGATCTGCTTGCCTATAAGCTCCAGCAACCAGTCAGTCTCATTCAGATCATGTGCTGTACCAAGAAATAAGAATTGTAAATTTCTACTAACCTATTTTCTTATTTTGCTATTCAAATTGTGCTTTTCTGTGTTATCGTGTGCAATATTGTGACAATAATGGAGTGTGAAAAACGTAATACTAGACGCCTAAGTAAAATGAGAAATGACAGTGAAGATGAAAGCAGTGTGTTAGCGCCATCGTGTAATGAATTTACTAATGTTCAAACTAATAAGTTGGTAATTGTGCATATGGAAATGGAGCAGGCTGCAAATAATGGTGTAGACAGTGAAACAATTAGTGAACACGGAAGCATTATCGATCGATCGGTCGGCAACAGCTCGCCTCAGGAAACCGAAATGACAGGACACAATTTCGCGAATACTTTAGATTCAGGTTTTGGGTCCTCACCGTTTTCTCAAATAAGTCAAGACAGATTTTCTGCTTGTCAAAATGTGAATGTTGCTGGTGCGAATTCACTGCCGAAAAGCACTGAGGAACATGTTTCAGACACCAGTGCATTGCTATTACAATTAGTACAACAAATGGGACAAAATCTTCAAAAGTTAGACACAATGGAACAAAATCTTCAAAAGTTAGACACAATGGAACAAAATCTTCAAAAGTTAGACATGATGGAACAAAATCAGAGACAAGCACAGCAAAAGCTTCAAAAGTTAGACACAATGGAACTAAATCTTCGAAAGTTAGACACCATGCGTGAACAAACACGTGAAGATTTAACTACTGAGTTATATAACATCGAAGCGAAGTGTCAAAAAGTCTGTAATGACGTAAAAACACAAATTTATAAGCACTTTCAACCTATCTTTTCGTGTCATGAAAATGCATTACAGAATCACAAAGCAGCCATAAAGGAACTGCAAACTAATGTTCATGAAAATCACGAGACCTTGTGGGCTAAAATTGACTCAGTTGTATCTACCGATTCGGTTACGCTACTTGCAAAAACCCAGGAAAACTTAAAGGACACAGTAGATACTCTGAAAATTGGTTCAGAAAGACGCATGGAGGAAATTAGTTCATTATCAGAGAAAGTATTCTAACTTTCAGATCAGCTAAATAATTTATCTATGAAGGTAGATGATAATCTGAATGACACAGGACTGGTAGCCTTTAATGATACAGAAGAGTACGAACAAATTAGGAAATTCAAACAAAATCAGAATCAAATTAATATGCAACACCAAAGAGAAATACAGGAAGTTAAAGATCAATTGACACCAGTAATACAAGAATTACATATTTCAGAGGAGACTCGCGCTCCACTATGGAAAGATGGACATAGAAGTACGGAAAAGCCACAAAATAATAACACAGGGCACTTCGGAAATTATGAAAAAAATTGGCAAAGTACACCGAGTTTTGAGATGGAATCGCCGAAACGACGTAACAATGACCGACATGCGACTCGCCGACATGATGATTTTGACTATAAGCTGTTTATTGCTACATGTAAATTCAAAACATTTAAGAATTCCAGCAACGACATTCATCCACAAACGTGGCTTCATTAACTCTCTCACTGTTTTCCTCCCAACTGGTCATTAGAGCACAGATTAGAATTTATGTGTGGCTATTTAGAGCTGTAAGAATGCGATCGGTCATTCACGATTGTCACAGTGAAGGAGAATTTTGTCATGCCTTCCTCTCAGCATATTCATCTCAAGCTACACAAGACCGAGTAAAATATAGCATCATAATGATGAAACATTTCGAACAATCTGAATTTTCCAGTCTTGTGAAATATTTTGAAGACATGTTGCACAAGAATCAGTACCTGTCAAACCCATACAGCCCCTCAGAACTCATCCGCATCTGCTTAATCAAATTGCCTGAACATTTACGACATATTATTTTGGCAGGGCGTAGCAAAGACGACGTTGAAGCTTTTCAGGGACTGTTACAAGAATTGGAAATTGACACTGACAATCGCAGGACGCGAAAACAGGAACACAACAATTACAGGTCACATCCGTCACAATTCCGCGATGAAAGAAAATTAATAATAACTGGACATGACAAGGCTATTCTTAGAACGTAAATCGTGACCAAAATAGACACCACCCGTATGACAACAGTTGGCAAAGTAGTAATAATAACAGGGAAAGATCACCTCTCCGCGGAAATGACTATCACAGAGACAATCGGAGAAACAGACAATATGGAAACCAAAATAATTATTATCAAGGGAGACAGAATAACGTCAGCTGCAACGGTCCACCGCACAGTTACGATTCCGGGAGAAATTCTCCACCACATGACTAACTATGTAAACTACCGACAAAACGACAGACCTGAAATTCATCAGAACTGGCGGGATTCAAACAGAGCAGGGCCCTCTCGACAAGGTGAATTTGTAGAAGTTAAATATCCAAATAGCAATAACGAAGCACTCCAACAAAGATACAATAGGCAATGACTCACACCGCTGGCAGCCACAAAACGTACTTATGAAGCTGACGACATAGCTGTCGTGGCTAATAATTACGTAAAAATGGAAGACATTAGGGACATCTTACTCCAGGAACACGACGTAAAACATAACAGCATTGCATATCCTGTGACTCACATTACAGTAAATGATGTAAAATTTACGGCAGTACTTGACTCTGGCAGTCCCATTTCAGTAATTAGTGAAACAGCCTTTAGCAAATGCAACAAATCGAACGATTTACGTAAGATTAAATTACAAGGTGCAATTGTTGGAAAAAGTGTAGATGTACGCCAACAAACTAACTTAGAATTCTTTTGCCAAAGCCACAGCTTCTCTATTATTGTCGACGGAAATTATATTGGGAGTAGACTTTTTGAATGAATACGAAGCAATCTTAAACTTTCACGTAGCTGAAATAAGTTTAGAGAAAGAAGGTAAGTCAATAGCTTTGAAATTTCAGGATTGGCTCTCAAACCAAGATGAGGAAATTAATCGGCTTTACCTTCTGTTAGACAACAGTTCGGAATTTTCAACAGAACTAGACACTAACAATCACTCTGCAAGTACTGACAGGGATGATATCGATGGCATATTGGATACTAATGAGTTAATTGACAATAAAATTCAAACAATTGAGAAATGTAATGACACTATTAGGTAGGACTTTTTTGAGTTTTTGCTCACAAAACAGGAACAATCAAGGGATTTCAATACCAATTTCGTGTTCGTGAGCATACTAAATTTTGTGTTACACCATACATAATTCCAGCACATTATAGGTACCGTGTTAGAACAGAAATACGATCTATGCTTGACGAGGGCATTATTGAGCTTCCAGTAAGTTCATACAACAATCCATTACATTTTGTTGAGAAGAAAAATGGCTCGATCAGGCTTGTCTTAGATTCGAGACAAATCAATACTATCATCATTCCTGAAACAGACAGGCCATAAACGATGGAAGAACTTCTTCAAAATTTTAATGGTGTAAAAGTGTTGTCTTCTATTGATCTCAGATCCAGCTTTTATCACATCGAACTTCATCCAGAATGTACAAAATACACAGCTTTTCTTTGTTTCGGCGTTTGTTATCAATTTCGGAAACTTCCTTTTGGTTTGAACATGTCTTTGGCAGTGTTCATTTGCAGGCTAAATTCCACGTTACCTAATTTCTTAAAACGTCACATCACCTTATATGTGGATGATATTTTAATAGCAGAAGCCTCATGGGAACAACATAATCGCATCCTCAACAGTTTGTTACGTATTTTTGCAGAATCTGGAATTACAGTTAAAGAGTCTGAATTCGGTAGATCAAAGGTGAGGTTTTTGGGACATATTATTTCTTCTGAAGGCATTCAAGTGGATCCTGAAAAGTTAGAAGCAATCAGAGCCATTCCAGTTCCATCCACGAAAAAAGAAGTCTGCAGTTTTCCAGGTCTCATTAATTTTTACCGTCGCTTACTGAATATGCAAATTCTAGTTACACCAATACTTTATTCTCTCACTGGAAAAAATACTATCTGGAACTGGGACGAACTGGCACAGTTGGAATTCAATTCTTTCAAAGAATCGCTATTTAACGCGCCAATACTAGCTCATCCAGATCTGTCACAAGATTTCTGCCTTAGCACAGATCCTTCTAAAGTCGGTCTTGGTGCCCATTTATTTCAAGAAGCCATTGAAAATGACACTACTGTTCAGAAAACCATTGCTTTTGCTAGCTGAGTGCTAACAAAATCTGAAAAAAATTATTCCGTTACTGAATTAGAAGCTTTGGCTATCGTTTGGGCATTTAACAAATTCCGTTTCTTTCTTTCTGGTAAGCACATAAAAGTATACAGTGATCATCGTGCATTACAATTTCTTATGTCTTCAAAATTAAATCATCACAGGTTAAAACGTTGGTATTGTTTCTGCAAGAATTCCACTTCACAAAGTGTACATTCCCGGCAAGGAGAACATTGTTGCAGATGCACTGTGACGCGCACCTGCTGGGCTTGAGAAAAGTAACACAGAAGGCAACCTCGAGAAAAATTTCAGTGTTCTTTACATTCAGAAAGTCGCCTTTGAAAACTTCATCACCACAACTTTAAAGGACATTGCTCATGAACAAGATAAAGATCCGATTTGGAAAGACATCAAAAGTAAATGGCATGAAAAGACACACACTCAGATTTGGCATTATTATCTGCTTAGAAACAACATACTCTTCAAACACTGCACTGTTGATGACAAGCTATGGCTACTTTGAACTCCAGACGATTTTCTTAATAAGCTCATTTGGTACATTCATTTCAGCTATGCACATTTTGGTCCACGAAAATGTTATCATATTCTTCGAACGACTTGTTATTTTAACAATATGGAAAAGAGAATTCGAAGAGCCATGTCTATTTGTATACTTTGTCAAAAGGCGAAACCATCTACTATCTCCCATCGTGTTCCATTGTTTCCTATCATTCCTTCTAAATTAAAAGAATTTGCTGCTGTTGATCTCTTGGGACCCCTTGTCAGAACATCGAATGGATTTTCGTATGTTCTAGTCGCTGTTGACCTTACTTCAAAATTTGTTTCTTTCACTCTGTTACGTAAGGCCACTGGACGGTCTGTTTCCAACGGCTTTGTTAAAAATTTCTTACGTGAAGTTGGACACGGTAGTAAAGTCATTTCAGATAACGGACCGCAATTCAGATATGCTGTTTGGTTATGCATGCTTCGGAACCATAAAATCAAACCTGTTTTTATTTCGTTGTACGCACCACATTGTAACCCGTCTGAACGGATTATGAAATAAATCAATAAGCTTTGCAGACTTTATTGTCACAGAAAGCATCAGCATTGGGACAGATATTTACACTTATTTCAAAATGTGCTGAATGAAATGCTTCATGACTCCACTGCTTTACCACCTATTCTTGTACTGAAGAATGAAGAACCACCGAACAGAATCAGAGAGCTTGTATCTTTCCCGAATACACGTAAACTTCGACACAAAGACATAATTGATTTGGCTATTAAAAATATAAAATCTGCAGCAGACAAAAGGAGAAAACTACATGGTAAAGCATATGCAAAGAAATTATATATTGGTCAGAAAGTTCTTATTAAAGCTCATTCATTGTCGCATAAGAAGAAACACTTGAGTCAAAAATTCTTTCTGATTTACAATGGACCTTACGGAATCCGACGTATACCACATGATAATTGCGTTGAAGTTGAAACTCTGCGTACTAGGAAGAGTAATGGATTGCACCACATTTCACATGTAAAACCATTTATTGAAAGATAATCTGCTTTTCAACATAGTCTTTGCCATAAAATTTTTCACTTCATGCTACTAGTACAATTTGTCACACTGAGAAACTGTTAACATGCAACAATGTTTTGAAGTTAACTATCCAGTCTAGAACCTAGGGAACATAGTTAGACAGTATTTACGAGTGCATTGTTATAGTGAACAGACGACACAGTGTTATTGTGTGTGTACATTCTTGCTTGATATTGTGCACGATTACGTAACGACTGTAAGGCTCACATACTTAGAACATATACCGGTACTGCTGATGAGATTATAATGCAACATTTTGGTTTACTTGAAAATACTTTCTGGATTTAAAGTACTTTCTGAGAGATACCAAATGACACAGTGGTTAGTTTATTTGACAGCTACATGATTCTATTACGACGCTACTAATGTGTGACACAATTTACATTGTTGCTTTTGTGGTGAACCTGTTTTATCTCCGTACAGTTTTTCTGAATTCTTATGGAGAGGAAAACATGCTTTAGTTGTAACTTTGTGGTATAGCTACAATGAGACAGCCTTTTCTGTAGCACAACAACATGTTACAGTACAGTACTTACTTCATCACGGCAATAAGCATAATAACTAAGATATCTATAAACATAGCATTTCACTTCTGTTTATTATAAGGTAAGTACATTGACTTCTACAGGACTTCGCTTATGGACGACGATAATTACTACACTTGGCACATTTTTAGCATTAAGTAATGACAGAGATTATCTTACAACAAGACGCACAGTTTAGCGCTAAAGGACACATATTTGAGTGATTAATTTTATTTTTAAAGATTTTTGAATCACAAAGATACAAAGGATTTCCATGATACATTTCATTCCATTGCTGTAATCTGTACCACCTGATGGTATAATTACATTAATTCTCAGGGGGATACACGCTTACTTTGTGTACCATGTGTTTGGCAAGCACAAGGAGCCCTAGCTAATATGGTATTTGCTTATTCAACTTGACACATCGGTACCATATTTCTCTAACACAGAATTACACAGCTATCTGATTTTTTAGCAGAGAAACAAACATTTTTTTACTACATCAGTGACAGATGTTTACGTAATTACACAGTTGGATAACTTCACACTTATGAAATTGTATTTCGTCTGTACTTTGTGACCTGTTCATGTTTTTTCGGAACCATTGTGATGCTTTGAGAGCTTTGAATGTCGTATTTGGTAAGGGATCATGATTTTTGAAGTACATTTGAGGTAGATGACTTTATTGAAGGTCTTGAAATTATTGAAAGAAGCTGCAACGATTTTGAGATGTGATTGATCTGTTACGATGTTATTACTACGATGACGATGTGTATTATGCTTTTGAGGTATTTTTACGATCAATAAGATGATGCTACCGTATATGAGGAACATGATTACGTGTTTATATGTGTAAGAATAATGAATAGAAGTTAGAGACTCTGGTTTGTGAAAAAGGATGTTGGAACCAAGAATCGTACTTCAAGAGTTATGAGTTGTTTGTCCATGTGTGAATGTATCAGGACACTGCTATTCATGAGATTTCGTGTCTACAGACTTCTACTGTAACTTTTCGACCTGTGACATTTTTTTATATGAGACTGTCACTGCTGTCGTAAATATTTCCGTAAGTGACCTTCATGTAATGCGTCGTGGGTGCCCAGCTGTGCCATCTGCCTGGAGAAAAAGCCATTAGGTGGAGAAAACAGAGACCATTAACCTCGCTGTTGACATTCCTTTGTAGAAAGCATCAGAAGTACGACACGCTCAAACTTGAAAACATATGATTACACTGTGGAGCTCTTAATTTATGATATTTACTAAAATGCCTAATGAAATGATGAGAAACATTTTACATCTATTGTCTTTCTAGTTGAGAGATTTTTTTTTTTGCTTTTGGAGACGCCATTTCCCTAGTGAATGACGTTTCATATGTTGCTTTATATATATATATATATATATATATATATATATATATATATATATATATATATATGTATATGCTCATATCGTTTAATATCTAGTTTCTAGCTGCACTGCAGCATTGGTTAAAATAAAATGTAATAGATGCACTAATACAGATATTTTATGCCTACAGAGCCAGTAAATAATAATTTTATTATCTACTTCCAAAAGAAAACGAGGGAGCACAAAAAGACATTTCCCTTCACAGGAATTGCATACATAATGTTTGTCAATGACTGGGTAACTTGTTTTGTAGAGTAACTTATCGTGATGCATCACTCTAGTATTAAGTTGTGACATAGGTATTAGACATGACCATCTTTACTGTAATATTTTTTCTGCTTCAGCTTTGTTATGATTAGATATAAGTTATTGCATTTGCTGCTGCTGTTTGTCAGGCATAGTGCTACCGAATTTCACTTTGTATTAGTTTGTTAAGCTAGTTTTACTACTGATTTATTTTTCTTGTTTGCTGCACATTGCCTTATATTAGTTGTAATATTGCATTTGCTTTGCTAATTTAGATTTACTGCTGCTAGCTTCGCCAATCTGAATTTTTTCCATTGCTGTTTGTGTTAACGATTTTGTGCTGCTGCATTGCCTCATCCCTTAGTTTATGCATCTGAGCTCAGTAGATTTAAGATAGCTTAAGAGGGGGTAGACTATATAAGAGAATGTGTTGCGATGAATTGGAAGAAATGCATTGAGAAGTTATACGAAAAAAGTACAGAAAGCAAGTATAGATAGGACATTTAGGAAATAATGAAGAACAAAGGGAGATCTCCAAGAAGTAAAGATAGTTTTGTTTGGAAAATACTGCAGTAAAGGAAACCCTGTCTTTTCCTTTTGTGTTATTCTGCTATGTGTTTGTGTACCCTTGTGTATTTGTGTTTTTCCTGTCTTTATGTGTTTAGCTGATGAGAGTTATGTTGTAGAATTTTTCTAATACCATGTTATTTACTTTGTAAAGATGTTTAGATATTATTTTATCTGCTCTGTTTTAATGCTCATGTGTGAAATTAATGTTTCGAAAACTATTCTCATTATTTTATTTATTTACTTATCTCATAATTCTTGTAACACTGATGTATCTGTTTATTTCTATTTTTTTGTAAAGCCTGTATTACTACAAATGATATTTGTATTGTCATGTTCTTTAATGATGTATTTTGTACCTTTGTTATTGTATTCTCATGTTATAAAATTGTAATTGACACCAGTTCATCAAATTAAGTAACTTGTAAGCATTCATTTCACTGCACATATTTCTGTTGGTCATTAAAAGAAAGGCGTTTTTCATTGCGACGAAATCTTCTCACGAAATTCCAATCACAAACTTTCTCCTCCGAATGCGAAAATATTTTGTTGACACCAACCTACATAGGGAGGAACGATCACCACGGTAAAATAAGGGAAATCAGAGCTCGTACAGAAAGATATAGGTGTTCATTCTTTCCGTGCACTATACGAAATTGGAATAATAGAGAATTGTGAAGGTGGTTCGATGAACCCTCTGGCAGACACTTAAATGTGATTTGCAGACTATCGATGTAGATGTTGATGAACGATTTGCGTTGCAGCCAGTGTACTTGTTGCTTGGTTGCCCTAATGCACGTGTTGTTGAAGTAAGAGCAATCGGCACAGTGTGTAACTGCAAGGAGACCAGCAGTTACAATTTCCTTTAAAAAAATCCGCTGGTTGGATTAATACTAGGAAGCTGATTAGCTCGAAGGTGTGTGGGTTATATTTTTTTTCTTTTTGGACTGTTTCCAGAAGTTTATGTATTGCCTGTATGAGATTTTCAGTGTATTTTGATTGGCATCATATCGACGTCCCTTGTATGTTGCTGTAAATTTGGGTCTCCTATTGAAAGCACTTGGTCATTTAATTAGTAAAGACTTGTATTCTGTAAAGCTAGTCATTTGTACGTAGTTCCTTTATATAAGTGCATTTATTTGAAAGCACTCACTCAATTATTAGTAAAGCCATTTATTCTGTAAAAGGCAATCATTTGTACATAGAATTTTATAAGTGTGCATTTATTTGAATGCACTCAGTCAGTATTAGTACTGTTCATTAGTATTTATTGATCTCTTAACTTATATTAACTGATGATTGGTTTGTGTTAGCCGTGTCTTCTGTGGTCTGTTTGTGTTCCAGTTTTCTGCAAATTGGGATGTGTACGAGTGGCGCCACGTTCCGCTCCAGTGCACAGAAGCTATGACTTGCCGCCTGATGGGAAATGACTCTCGGTTGGGCCCCGCGGTTTAGGTGTTGTTTTGGACGGCAGGTCTGCTGTTTCTGGCATTTTAAGTTAAGTCACCTTTTGCCCAGGGCAGCCTGGTATCACTGCCTGTTTGGTAAACATTTAACGTGTTTCATGTATATTTAAAAAATATATATGGGGTTTTTATTTTCTTGGGAATGAATTGTATTAAATTGTAATTTCTTGTACTGCTTGTGTTATTTGGGTTCTTAACGAACTGGTGTGCGTTTCATAAATCACTTTCATATTGCAAATTATTGCTCCTTTAAATAAATTACCTGTGACACATTTCTTTAAATCACTTTCTAATTGTAATTTAATGTTCCTTTAAGTATTGTAATCTCTGTGGCTCATCTCTTTAAGTGAGAGTGAAGCAGGCTATCTGTGAAATTTTGGTATTATCTTGAGATGGCCACGTGTTGATTGTCTCTTAGCTGTTTTATAAATATTGTCTATGAATAAATTGTTAATCTATAGATTCGGTAGTTGTTGTGTTTAAGAAGTAACATTACAGGGGCCTTGACCTTCCATGCTAAGTGTACCCACTCATCCTGACTTCCTCAGTCACAACCTTAATAAATGTAATGGTATTGCAACCGATGGCTGCTCTGTCATGAGTCCCGAGGTTGTTGGAGCAGTTGCCACAATAAAGAAAGAATGTATTAATGCTGAAAGAGGCTCATGTTTTAACCATTCTTTGAATTTATCTATTTCTAAGTGTTCTGGTGTGCAACAAGTGAGAAACTCAATTGGTATCGTTAAGGAGGTTGTTTCATTTTTTATAGCCTCTCCAAAAAGAAATGCTGTACTCGTTAAGCGTACAGGCAGTCAACTTGTCTCCATGTGTGAAACAAGATGGGTAGAAAGGCAGTTATCTGTAGTGTCGTTCCTTTAAAAAAATTGAAAAAATCGTGTGCCTTGAGGAAATTTCACAGTGGTCACATTTCTCAAGTTATACCTCTAGTGTAACAGCTATGACGCTTTTATATGCTGTCAGTTATGGAAAATTTATCTTAACTCTAGTGTGCCTTGCTGATAGACCCTGTCAAACATTGCCTCTAAGTAGATTTTTCCAAAAGAAACTATTGATGTTACAGAAGAAACTGGTACCATAAACGACTTTAAAAACAAAGCGAGATAATGCAGTTGCAGAGTTCAGTCTCCTTCATGATGAAGCCGAGAGAATCGCAGATATTGTTGGAAGCACCATCCAAACACCCAGAATTATGTCTCGCCAAATTAACAGATCTAATGTTGCTCCATCGAGTCCAGAAGGTTATTTTAGGGTTAATGTCTTCATCCCCATTCTCGACACAATCTTCAAAGCAAATTCTCTGAAAACATTCTAATTCTCTTCAACCTGAACACGCTTCTACCAAAAGTCTGTTCCTCGTTGGCAAGATTCATGGAGTCAGTGATTAGTGATACCGAAACAGTGCCTAGAATGCATTATAAACTGTTTGGAAAGGTTGAAACTGACTGCATCTCTGATTTGAGGGCAGAAGTCAAGTTGTGGGTGACAAAATGGAAAAGGGAAGATGCAAAGAAAACACTTCTACCAAGATCCACAGCTGACTGCAGTTTTGTGCTACAGACATTTTCTCCTTGATTACTTCTTAAATGTTGATCCTTTCTTGTCTTCCTGTCTCAACTGCAACAGCCAAAAGATCTTTGTCTGCACTGAAATTGATTGACTTGCTTAAGAAATCGTTGTGGGCAAAACCGCTTAACTGGGCTTGCTTTATTGTATGTACATATGGACATTGTTATTAACAAAGAAAAAATCATCGCTAGATTTATTGCGAAGAGTGGAAAGAGGAGAAAATTTATCCTTTCTGAGGGCTAAATGTTGTAAAGCCAACTGATGAGAAAAGATAGAGTAAGTAATAATTACGAAACTATATTAGTTTTTGCGCTTTTATAAGAACTGTAAGAAGAACAAACCACCTGCTAATATGCATAAAACGGCCCAAATATGTATTTAAAAATAGAGAGACAACAGAAAAATTGTTAACGTAACTTCAACCAAAATTTAAATCACTCACTACACAGAAATACAGGGTGATTCAAAAACAATACCACAACTTTAGGAATTTAAAACTCTGCAACGACAAAAGGCAGAGCTAAGCACTATCTGTCGGCGAATTAAGGGAGCTATAAAGTTTCATTTAGTTGTACATTTGTTCGCTTGAGGCGCTGTTGGCTAGGCGTCAGCGTCAGTTGATGCTAAGATGGCGACTGCTCAACAGAAAGCTTTTTGTGTTATTGAGTACGGCAGACGTGAATCGACGACAGTTGTTCAGCGTGCATTTCGAACGAAGTATGGTGTTAAACCTCCTGATAGGTGGTGTATTAAACGTTGGTATAAACAGTTTACAGAGAATGGGTGTTTGTGCAAAGGGAAAAGTTCTGGATGGCCGAGAACGAGTGATGAAAATGTAGCACGCATCCAGCAAGCATTTGTTCGCACCCCAGGAAAATCGACTCGCAGAGCTAGCAGAGAGCTGCAAATTCCACAATCAACTGTTTGGAGAGTCCTACGAAAAAGGTTAGTTTTGAAACCTTATCGTCTGAAATTGGTTCAAGCACTGTCTGCAGCTGATAAGATTAAAAGAATCGATTTCTGTGATTTTATCCTTGCTCAAATGGAAACAGATGAATCTTTCGTTTCAAAGAATGTGAATAGTGATGAAGCAACTTTCCACACTAACGGGAAAGTCAACCGTCACAATGTCTGTATATGGGGCACTGAGAATCTGGGGGAAACAACTCAGTATGAACGTGACTCGCAAAAGGTGAACGTTTTCTGTGCCATTTCAGCCAATAAAGTTTTTGGTCCCTTTTTCTTCGAAGGTGCTACTGTAACTGGACTACAGTATCAGGAGATGTTAGAGAATTGGCTGTTCCCTCAGCTCGAACAAGAAGCACAACAATTCATATTTCAGCAGGATGGAGCGCCACCACATTGGCACTTATCTGTCCGTAACTTCCTGAACGTCAACTACCCGAGGCGATGGATTGGCCGCCAGGCAGCCCGTGACAGAGCACTTCATCACTGGCCTCCAAGAAGCCCTGATCCCGATTTTTTCTTATGGGGTTATGTTAACGATATGGTGTTTCAGCCACCTCTCCCAGTCACCATTGATGATTTGAAACGAGAAATAACAGCAGCTATCCAAACTCTTACGCCTGATATGCTACAGAGAGTGTGGAACGAGTTGGAATATCGGGTTGATATTGCTCGAGTTTCTTTAGGGGGCCATATTGAACATCTCTGAACTTGTTTTTGAGTGAAAAAAAACCTTTTTAAATACTCTTTGTAATGATGTATAACAGAAGGTTATATTATGTTTCTTTCATTAAATACACATTTTTAAAGTTGTGGTATTCTTTTTGAATCACCCTGTATATTACATTATATTCAAAATTATTGCTTTATATCTCTTATATAAGTTTGTAATGACTATTGCTCATACTATTTTCTCAGAACTAGTGTCATTCCAAACTGTTTAAAAATTGAAAACGTAAAAAGAACTATGGGTTTATTTACAGCTTTACTAATATCGTTTTAAAATAAAGTATTTGTGTTTACAAAACGCTTATGTAACTTGATACTTTCCTGTTAACAATTATGTAAATTTAAATAGCTATGTAACGACTTTGAAGGCCAAACGTTTGAAGAAATTTTAGACGTCTGTATCCCCAAAATAATGTACGTCTTTCCCGCACCTTTGATATGTTTTTTAAGTCTCAAAAAGCTTGAATTGCTATATTTTAAAGAACTTTTTTTCTTTGTTTTTTGGGGAACACCACCAAGTTCTCTTTCTCTTCGAGGCAACCACACCCTCCCCCCCCCCCAACCCCATAAAATTTTCTTAATCTGCTATTGCCTTTGACAGGCAGAGACCTGTGGCATCTACTGTGTGGTCTCCTTCTTAGAAGCAGCCTGTACATATCTAGCGAGATAACTGCCATGTTTCACACAAAATTACGATTTCCCACAGAGGAAGTAACTGTCGACTTCTTCTCCCAGATTGGTCCAGACTCCTTTTTGAAGGGGAAGGAGTCAGTTTCGCCATTGACAGTGAAATATTTTGTTCTGTTTCAGACACATATATACGGTATACTCGAAAACATACCCGGAAACGCCGCTGGTAGTGACGTATTGTTAAGGCACGCCAGTATTTCTGGGAGATACGACTGTTTCGAACTAGAACAGGTAGAGTCCAGGCAAGGTCATGAGGAGATACAAGGCATTTGCTGGATAATTTGTAACAGTCAGTCATCTGCGGCAGCGGCAGCAAGGGATGCAAACACACTCACACACACACACACACACACACACACACACACACACACACACGCACGCACGCATAAGCCGGGACAACGTGGGCAGTCCAGGCCGCATGCCGGTACTGAGACAAAAGGCACGAACAGGTACAGCGTCACGGGCCGATATAATAGCGAGCGCGCCAGTCGCCTATGGACGCGCGCCGCCCACAGGAGCCACAACAGGTGGCGTGCCATTTGGTGCAGCACTGTCTGCTGGACGAGACAAGGCGTCGTGGCGGCAGTAGCGTCATTTATTTAGATTCGCAGGCGTTATTTAACCACTGTTTTTTCACGACACGACAACTTACGACATGCCGTTTTGCGTGTGTAGAACAGTTTATGGTTTTGTTTCACTATCCTTTTTTTAGCACTGTGTACTTAGAACAATTTTCATCATTGTTTTTCTTGCGATATCCAGTTTTTTTTGTGCGAGCATTTCATTCATGTTTTTCGATGGGTGTGTTTTTATGCCTGTATAGACGAAGTTCTCGTATCTGTAGCAAGCAAGGTGCTATTAAAACAAGTTTTTTTTTAATCGAAGTTTTCAGATGTTTTTCTATGTGTAGATCGAAGTTTTCGGCCATAAGGTACAAAGCGTTTTTCGATGTGTAGACGAGATTATGGTTTTGTTTCAGTGATCGATTTTTGGGCGTTTTTCTGTGTGTGGATGATTGTTTTTTCACGAGATAGTTTTTCTATCATCCTGCCAACTTTTAGCAATTGTGTTTATTTGAATTTCAAGCACCAAGGCTGTAGGATAATTGTCAGTTCGGTTTCTCCTCCAAAATATCGGAAATGCTTCTAGAGGGATAATACACATATAAATAAATGAAGAAAATTCCCCAGAGAGTATGTTATATCGTCCCTCTACAGCAGCTCAGCGCAAATTGAGTCTTTTTTTCTGCCAATTCTCAAGTGGATGAAGGGAGGCAGGGAATGGGATGAGGGGAGGGGAAGTGGGTGAGGGGGAGGAGTCGGGGTGGTGATGTCAACAATGCTTCAGCTTAATTCTCCTACTGTTCAGCTCTCTGCATGCTCTTTTGTGAACTTCTGTGTGCCTCGTGGAAAACTTGACCTTAGGTGGTCAACCGCTTCTTCACTCACTGCAGGCAGACCCAGGGGCATAGGGGAGGGGGGCAGTGGGGGCAGTTGCCCCTAGTGAGAATTCATTCAGTTTACGAATATAAAAAATACCTGTAACTTTAGGGCTCAGTTATGTATGATTTAAAATACCTGTAAAATTAACACTAAAGTAACCAGAAAATATCGATAAAATGACGTAAAAATGATATAAAACATATGTAAACAGAATTACAGTATGAACTAGAGCAATGAAAAACTTTAAAGGAGAATCGAACTAAAATTTAAAAAAAGATGATAAATTTAAAAATTGTGTGTTTTTCTTTAAGAAATCTAGTTCGTTGACGATGTGCAAAATTGTTCTACATCCATCTTACAGCTATTGCCTACGAAGTATCTTTATTTTTATTTCTATACCCACACGTGGTGGAAACTAACACTAGCAAGTGAGGCAACAATGGGAATAATCAGATGAACCAGCAGTTGATCGTTAACTTTTACAAATGCATTCTTGAGCAACATTTAAGCGATTTTCCTAAAGGCACGCCCATTGTTCGTTCTTTACATATTAAAGGAATCACTTGTGTCCTAAAGGGACGTTAAACACAAACGTAAAAAATTGATGATATCTTCCTTGAAAAATAATCTACGATACAGTATCTATATGAAGAAAAATACAAAATTAAAGATAGATATCTATAGCCGGAATATTCAAGATTTTAGTAACTGTAAACAATGCATATCTGATAAGGAAAGACCGTTTACACGTTAACAAACTCTGGGCATTACTAATAAGCTATAATAAAATAAAGCGAATCTGCCGATCGACAAACTACTACGTGTGTACGTGGTCCCATTAAGAATGGTACCCATGGTGAGAGTTCCATCTCGAAAATGTTGACTTATAGGGTACTAAAATGTCACCCTTCCTGTTCCCACCTCACTTGGGACAAACCTCTTCATAAACATCAACTGGCAACACAATACAGTTGCACAACAAAACACACTCGGCAAAATTTTATTCTTTAAATTTCCAAATAATGGTTAACAATTGTCAGACGCTAATTTAAATTAGCGTATTATATTATGTTCCTTTTCGTTTGCTGAAGAAGTGTTCGAGGGTACTGTGTGGCCACTAATATCGCTACTTGTCTGTAGAAGTAGGCAATATTCGTCCTTGGAACTACTGTCAACGAACGTGATCTAGCTGGGTGTGGCGTGAGGTACCTTCATTTCCGGAACGTTCTAGATGAGTCTTGCTATGTTCTAATCGGAACATATCGCATAAATATTTCCACCAAACGATCGCGCGAATCTCAAAGTCGCTGGCTTGCGGTCTAATGGACACAACGCTGTTTCATTGTTGAACGAAAACCCCTCCCTTCCTCCCACCACTGTCATACGATTTCAGCTTCTGTTCTTTAGTCATCGCTCAGCTCGGTTCGGCATCGCATCGCGTTAAGGGTTATGTAAATTCATTGCGAGTTGTAAGTGGACAGTGGTGCATGATTGTGGTTTGCATAGACGTTTGTGCGTTGTGAATGTAAAAGTGCAGTGTATACAGTGGCAAAATGACCGATATACATAAGTTTTTTGTACTTCATAAGCGAATGAAAACTACAAATGAAAATGGAGGTGTTGAAGAAGATACTGCCTATGATCAGGTATCACAGGAAAAGGGTGAGTCAAACGCAACCATCACTATTAAAAATTCCTGTAGTTGTGCTGATGGAGAAAATGAAGACGAAGCCAGTACCTCTGCTGGCTTCAAGTGCATTGATGAAAAGGGTAGTGGTATCCTGGTCAGTATTCCCGATGTCGGAAATTACATTGAGAAAAAGGATATTGACAATTGCCTAAAGTATAAGATTTTATTGAATCCATGGCAACCTGAAAAAGTTATAATTTTAAGAATGACATAGACAGCACAAAAAGAACATTTCGACCAGACTGTCTGTCATTATATCCGTGGCTGGTCTATTCTAAAGCAAAGGTGCCTTCTGCAGGTTTTGTGTGCTTTTCCGCCCACGCATAACGCATGGTAGTCATCATGGCGCATTCATAAGCCGCCCATTCACAAATTTCAAAAAGTTCCATGAATGTGTAAAAATGCATATGAATTCCGAGTGGCATAAAGATGCAATAGAAAAGTCAAATAATTTCATTAGTGTTGTGACAAACAAAACTAAAAGTGTGGAAGAACTCGCCTACGAGAATCTTGCGAAATTCGGACAAACTAATTGTGCAAAGTTAAAATCAGTTGTTTCTTGTGTATTGTTTTGTGCATTACATGACTTACCTTTAAGAGGAAAAACAAATTCAAATGCTGTATTTGATGATTTGTTACAATTTAGAGTACAGTCAGGGGACGAAACATTGCGGAAACATTTTGAGGGTGCGCCTAAAAATGCTACCTATGTTTCTCATAGAACCCAAAATGATTTAACTGATGTTTGCGCCGAAGTACTAAGAAATGATTTGATTAACACCATCAATAACAGCAAATCATTTTCAGTTTTGGCAGACGAAACAATGGATATTGCAGGCACAGAACAACTTTCTCTTTCTGCACATTATTTTGACCTTGTAACTAATGTTGTCAGAGAAGACTTCCTTGGATTTACACCATTAGCAACGTTAGATGCAAAACATATCTCCAACACAACAATATCTACTTTATCTGCTTGGGGTTTAAATCTAGATAAAATGGTGGGACAAGGCCATGATGGGTGCAGAACGATGGCCGGTAAAATTGGAGGAGTACAGAAGATAATTGCTGAGAAATATCCCAAGGCTCGCTTCTATCATTGTGCTATCCATAGACTTAATTTAGTTGTGAATGATTTGAACACCTTACCAGAGGTTAGAAACGCCATTGGTACTATCAAAGAAGGAATTTATTTTTTCCGGGGGAGCACGCAAAGGAAAGTCCTAGTTGGGAACCTTCAAAAACTGTGTGAGACGCGCTGGTCTGAGAAGCATAAGTCAATAAGGAAATTTAAAGATAAATTTTTAGAAATTGTTGAAGCATTAGCAATTTTACATAAAAAAAGAGATCGTGAAACTAGGCAGAAAGCCTGGCAACTTTACTGCACACTTACTTCTCAGACATTTATTGTTACATTAAAAGTCATAGCAAAATATTCAGCCAAACTAGAACCTGTCACCAATATCCTACGATCAGTAAACATTAACTTGTTATAAGTTTCAGAATACATTCAAGGAATTGTAAAAATGTTATTGGATGACAGAGATAATGTGGAAGCCGAGTTTGAAATGATAATGGAAAGTGCTGAAAGCAACTCTAGTGCACTTGGAATAGATGTCACTGGCATTCGACAACCGCGAGTTGATGCACGACAAATGCATCGTTCAAATCATCCATCAGTTTCTGTCACTGAGTACCACAGAAAATCTCTCTTTATTCCATATTTGGATTCCCTATTCCAGTCCTTGCAAGAACGGTTTTCAGAAGGAAACAAGGCATCTTTTGAGATTTTCTGCTTGCACCCAAAGGTAATGAAATCCCAAAGCGACATAGATATGAAAAGGATAATTGAAAATATCAAAAGATTTTATGGTGATCTTTTAGATAACCTCACTGAAGAAGCACGGACATGGATCAGTATATGGAAACGCGATAAAGTAACTGAAGGAGATATTGCTGAAGTAAGCCTGACTGATCTACTGGACAAAGCCAAATTCTTGCCTGCCGTAGCTTCAGTCTTGAAGATAGCCCTTAGCTTACCGGCAACCACCTGCTCTGCGGAAAGATCGTTCAGGTACTTAATTACCACAGTAACATTTTTCTGATTGTAATTACTTAATTAGAAAGACTTTGAAACAATTTCTTAAGTCAGATAAAACATTCCTTCTAATTATTTTTAAATCTTGTTTCAAATATGATCACAATAGAGTAATTGAAGAAGGTTACACTGTATGAATTAGTATAGGCCTATGTCATGTTTGTTTGCAGCACTCTCTGGCGCGTGAAAACGTGGCTAAGAACTACCATGGCAGATAATCGACTCAGTTGTTTGTGTATGGTGTCAGTTCATTGTGATAAGATAAAGTCAGAGGAGGAGTCCTTTATCGAAAAAGTGGTAGATAGGTATGGGAAGGACCCGAGACGCATTCAATTTCTATTTAAGTAATGCAGGTATGTGAGTAGTCAAGTTTTGCACATTATTAGTAACAGAACCGATTTCCACAATCGTATGCCTTCTTTTGTTCTTAATATTAAAATTACAACAGTATTTCAAACTACATTAATATGTTTGTAACAATAAAACAGTCACATCATCCTTACAACCAAAGGTCACAAAATTTGTTAAGACATGAATCTGTTATGGGTTGTGGAAATTATTATGTACATTTCGTTTTTACTTTACAAAATAGAAAGTAAAGCCCTGTTTTTTTCACTTTTCAGAGGACTAACAGAGAAAAGTGTAAATAGCAAGAAAATATATTAAGGCAGGCGAAACTGAGCGATTTATTCTTACTTGAAAAGAGAAAATAATTTATTTTTACCTATTTAACAATCTGAAATTGTTATTATTTATTTTAAGCACCTATTAACATGTCTGAGCAGAGGTGAACTTACTGACATGGCGTTGTGCCCCAAAAATGAGCATTTACGAGAGCAATTCAGAATATTTCCACAACATTAACTCTTAAAATGAGACACCTTAACAGCAAATGTGTGAGAAACAGCGAATTCATCTAAAACCGATGTGGCTGACACTAGGGCGTCTACCTGTAAGAATACAACATAGTACACGATTCTAAACTTTGCAGAGCTGCCAAATTTTATTCGGAAATGCGTTTCCAGTTTTATTTGTCTCCTCTCTATGACCATGTGGAGTCGCCACACGGGGACCAGGTTTGAAACATTTGCCAGTTGCCATTTACTTCAGTATTGCAAGCGAGGGTACGCCATTAACCATCCAGGCATTTGATCAATATGGCATATTGTAGAGAGATGGTAACTAATAAGTGACTGATGATTAATGAGACAATGATGGCTTGCATGTGATAGTTTGATAATGACTTAGAAATGAATGGTCTCAATCCCTTAGGAGTGACAAGGGCCACCTGTGTTTCTAGGCTTCGTTCCTATAATATATCCCGGATGCACCAGAGTCCAAACATACAGGAAAGATAAAAACTGATTTTCAGCGGCTTGAAGGTCTGGTCAGACACAACGCCGAAGTCTTCCTGTGCGGGTCAGGCACGGCAGATGAACGGGGCAAGGAACGCTGCACAGGCAAAAGAGGTTGCTGCTGCGTCAGCTGCCACACCGTGGAAACGGACGGAACCTCACCACATAGCAGCCTGCACGTGTAGCTTAGTATCAAAGATGTGCCTCGCGCTGTTGCTGTCAAATGCGCTAGCAAATGCAAACAGCCGCTCCGGGCTGCTGCGAATCTGTCTGTGTTGAAACTCGACGTCAACCAGTGCGGCGAGCCGGCCAGAGTTGCGCTCTGTGTGACCGACACCTATATACAATAACGATGCAGCCTGGCCGTTGCCATTGCTGTTCAAGGCCACAGGTCGGAACGCCAGGCCACGCTCTTTCTGACCAGGTCTTTAAGGCCGGTTGCACTCACAGCGGATATTTTCCGCCAGGTCAATCGACCGTCGCCATTGTCAGAAGTCCAGTGTTTACACACACGGCGGTAAAATCACCGTCGCCACCGCACTAGTCAGCGGATTAAAGGCAATGTACTTTCATCATCAAACCCATTCATTTAATTTTAATGTGTTATGTAAATTATTCATTGTTTTTAAACGTGCAGTTTTGTTTGAAATGAACAGACAGTAAAATCTAAGTATTGTTATTGTGTCGACTAATGTAAAGGAGAAGGAAAAACCGAATAATTTGGGATCATCATCCAATTAATTTAAGAAGAGGGGAGGATGGAGCATTCTAAACGTTGTTTGAAAGGAAGGATGACAAGATATCCTTCAGTTACTTCCGAATGTCGATTTATAGTAGCTGGAAAACAAGTAGTTCAGGGAGAAAAAGCTTAGGACAGGACCAAACGAAAATGGGGGCAAAACGTACAGTCTGCTAATGTAAAACCAGGTTTTACTATAGTTATAATGTTAGTTTTTTATGTTCATAACTCTGGCATGGTACTAAAAGTGCATCAGTATTTATAAATTGCATATAATGGTAAAACATCTGGCTTACCATGAAACGACAAACGCTCTTCAGAGAACAATAGTAATTCAGTAAGCATATTAGAATGCGTAGGCCTATTCCAAGATAGAGCAGTATCACATGAAAGAATCGTACTTAGTTAGTACACTACGCAGCTGCAGAACACTATTGTTAAGTGCATAAAAGAAGCTTTCACAGTAATGCAAGTGAATTTGACCAGGTTTACACAGTTATACAGTTCCGGACTGTTACTTTAAATCCAACTGCGTTCACTGCATGAGCAGTGTTTTTAAGCGCTTAAACAATTATTAGTGGTAAGAAAACAATTTATTGGCAGAATACGGTTCAGAAACAAAATCTGGGAATATGTATATATATGATGAAAATTTTTTGCCCCTACTGAGACAAAAACCTGAGGGCGCCACTGGGCCGACCTGTTGATTTTCCTGTGTAGAGGCATTGTGAAGCTTTAAAATGCGCTTAGCATCGCTGAATGGAGTTGGTAGCTGATGGAGCTTTGATGAACTTCGTTTTGAAGTGTTGTTGCTTTGTTACTACTGCCTGTGTGAATGCATTTCGAGTACTACACACGCTTTCTCTGTGCCTGTCACCATCTTGCCTAACTGCTCACTACTGTGCTCTTGTGGCGGAAATATGAAGTGGAGCCACAATAATAGAAAACTTTTTGAGTTTTTCTATACAAGTGTTGAGTATTTTGACAGTGTGACAATTAATTAATTAATTAATTAATATACTAATGGCCTGGCTGACGATATTAATAGCAAGCTCAGACTTTTCGCAGATAATGCAGTTATCTGTAATGCTGTACTGTCTGAAAAAGACTAAGAAGTATTCAGTAAGAGCAGGACATAAGTTCAAAGTAAGCAAAGATTGAAAACCCCCTTTTTTAATGTACAGAAATGTAAAACAATGCAATTCACTAAACGAAAAAGGTGGTATCCTATGACTATAACACCAACGACTCTTAATTAGAACCAGTCAAATTCAATATACACCTGATGGCCGAGTGCACCAACCCCGGTCAAAATGCATGATAACCAAGGTCCCGCGATCATGGTTAAAAGTAAATCACGTTTAAAATGTTTCTGCAGTGCACCAACGTTAATCGCTGGTCAGCAAACCGTCGTCAGCCAACTGTGCATTTGACCGTGGTTAACTCTCTACATTGCAATGGAACGTGCCCTGGCAACGCAAAGATGTTAGTAAACAAGAAATTGCACAGATAATCGCTGGTGCCACGTTCTATCTTTGCTGTTTTTTCCGTCGACAAGCAGAAGTGTGTTTACGTACCTCGGTACCTATTTCTGATCTGTTGGTTTCTTTTTTGGAGAATAATGGAGAATAAAAGAAGAACACCGAATTTCTCAAAGTACGAGATAGATGTACTTCTTGAACTGGTGGGTGCAAATGCATCCGTTCTTGAAAATAAGAAAACCGACGGCTGCAGCTTAAAAGAAAAACAGGCAATGTGGTCCCATGTGGAGGCGCAATTTAATTCTACTCCTGGTAAGTTTACTCATAAATAAATAACTTTTCTAGGTTCATCGTAAGCGTAGGATATGGGACACACTGGCTTTTAGTTTGAAATTTAAAACTGTTATTGGCGTACCACTGAAATACGTGATAGGACTATGCATATTTACGGTTGGAATTGTTTTGTTAGTTTTAAATTTAAAATCCAATGCCGTGCTACTGTTAACTAAATATTATGTGACTAACGGAAGCTATACCACTTTCTTTTTAATGAACTGATATGTAAACAAAAGCCATATACAGATCTTAGATGTTTATTGCAGTTATAAGTTAAGAGCCTCAGAATGCAAAATGGACTTATGAATGCAAATAATATAAGAATTAATTTATGGTACTACAAACTACATTTATTTAATTTCAGGTGTGACAAAAAGATCCTGTGACAGGCTGAAAACCTGTTATGAAAATATGAAAAGAAGACTTCGAAAAGACCTTGCAGAAGAAAAGGTGGAAGTGTATAAAACAGGTGGGGGGAAGCCTACCCAAAAAACCACGATCCATGATCGGGCTAAACTATTAGAAATTGTTGGTTCCTCAATGAAACCGTTAACAAATGCATATGATTCCGATGCACAGTTCAGCATGATTGTGGATGTTGTCAACATGGAGAGCAGTGAAGTGCAGTGCAGTGAGAATATGCCACCTGCTTCAGTTGTCGAGTTAGCAGAGTGCACACAACCTAGCACTTCCCACTCACCTGTCGTATTATTAAGTAAAGAGACACCAAATAATGTTCTGGCGGATGTCACCCAGGTGCAATCTGTTTCACAGTCTCCTGATCAACCGAATAAAAACATTTGCACGCCAAAAAATACATGGAATCGTCGCAGGATGCCTGCAAAACCAAGGCCATCAGGTTCGGGAACAGTGATTGACAATGTGTGCAAGAAGAGAGTGGAACTACTGGAGGTCCAATTACTCATGATGAAGGCAGAGCACCAAAAGGAGCTGAGGATTAAAAATTTAAAGATTCTGGCCCTGAAAGAAAAACTGAAGTACTGGAAGAAGAAAAATGCCAGTGACACATGACTTTTTTTTCCTGTGACAGTGAATTTTTTGTGCTATGTTGTATTTTGTCTAATGCATTAAAGTTGTCTCTCAGTTCAAATTGTTTCTCTGTGTTTGTCCTGTTAGTGATACTGCTTCTATCCTAGTTGGTGTCTAATATCTGCTTACAGCTTATTTGGTCTGGACTAAGTTTCATCCAATCACTTAGAATTACTTCATATATAAAAACAGATTAGCAACACTGCAGTTTACACAAGTAAGATACATGTCAGTTGCAGGCTTGCAGCCATAGCATCAGGTGCCAATTTCTACTTAAATGACTTAACAATGAGGTAGACTGTTAATGAAACAAAATAATAGTAATAAAGCATCCTTGTTACTCTTACTTTCGAATGAACATATGTGCGGTAACAGTTATATACATGAGGCCCAATGTTATCATGTTTTGCATTGTTTGTACCAGAATATGAGGGAAAGTGCTCCAAATCATAATTTTGTGTGTGCCATTTTCCATGCAATACTCTGCACCAGGTAATGTTTATAATGGGAACCTATATCTTTTATGACAATACAATTTGAAGTGAGGCATGTTGAGAAATACATTGCTGTGGTGGGTTCTCTTTTCTGCAAAAGTAAGCATAGCATATGTGGCTTTCCTAACCACACCACTTGGTAATGTGTGTGGTGGAAACCTGTAACATTTATCATAACAGTATTTGTAGAGAGGCATTATTGAATAATGCATTGCTAATATGGACAGTAGTGAGATTAGTATTGTGTGGCTTCTCTAGCAATACTCTGCACCTGTTAATGTTCACAATGTCAGCCCATAACTTTTACCACAGCAAAATTTGTAGCAAGATATTTTCAGAAATGCATTCCTATGATGGGTCACTGGTTTCTGCTATAGTAGTCATAGCATGTGTGGCTTTCTTAGCAATATTCTGCACCTGCTAATGTTTGTGATGGCAACCCATAACTTCTGCCACAACTGTATTTGTAGTGAGGCATTTTTCTGTGGCACTATGCAATGACAAGGAATTCCCTTCTCTACAGGTGAGCATTAAATATGTGAAAAAACTTTATCAATATCAGTGATAGAGTGAGGGAGGGAGTTTCCCTCAGCAATAACTTAAAGTATGACACTTCGTACTGTCAACCCACAGCATTACAGTTCTGCTTTCATATCTTCCAAAGTAGCACACTCCTTAACTAATTATTGCTCTTGCACTGATCCCCAAAGTATTAGACATTGCTGACAACATTCCATTGCCTTTTGTAGCAATGAGAACTTGTTTTTGGTGGCAATTTCTAAGCACAAATTTGTCTTCAATTTCATGTATTTTTTTTAATGCCATACAGTTGTGCATAATATTGTGTAAAGTGCTGCTACACGCATGACTGACTAGAATTAACAGCGTAATTCAATTCTTTGCACAACCTTATAGCCACACACACTTATGTTTGAAGAAAATCATATTGTAAACTTTTTGTGCTGTGTTGTATTCTATCTAATGTATTAAAGTTGTCTCACAGTTCAAATTGTTTCTCTGTGTTTGTCCTGTTAGTGATACTGTTACTATCCTAGTTGTTGTCTGTCTAATATCTGCTTACAGCTTATATGGTCTGGACTAAGTTTCATCCAATCACTTAAAATTACAACTACGTCATGTATAAAAATAGTTTAGCAACACTGCAGTTTACAGAAATAAGCTACATGTCAGTTGCAGGCCTGCAGCGATAGTGTCTGGTGCCAATTTCTACTTAAATGACTTAACAATGAGGTAGACTGTTAATGAAACAAAATAATAGTAATAAAGCATCCTTGTTACTCTTACTTTGGAATGAACATTTGTGCTGTAACAGTTATATACATGAGGCCCAATGTTATCATGTTTTGCATTGTTTGTACCAGAATATTCCAACATATTAAATTATGAGGGAAAGTGCTCCAAATCATAATTTTGTGTGTGCCATTTTCCGTGCAATAATCTGCACCAGGTAATGTTTATAATGGGAACCTATATCTTTTATGACAATACAATTTGACGTGAGGCATGTTGAGAAATACATTGCTGTGGTGGGTTCCCTTTTCTGCAAAAGTAAGCATAGCATATGTGGCTTTCCTAGCCACACCACTTGGTAATGTGTGTGGTGGAAACCTGTAACATTTATCATAACAGTATTTGTAGAGAGGCATTATTGAATAATACATTGCTAATATGGACAGTAGTGAGATTAGAATTGTGTGGCTTCTCTAGCAATATTCTGCACCTGTTAATGTTTACAATGTCAGCCCATAATTTTTATCACAGCAAAATTTGTAGCAGGATATTTTCAGAAATGCATTCCTATGATGGGTCACTGGTTTCTGCTATAGTAGTCATAGCATGTGTGGCTTTCTTAGCAATATTCTGCACCGGCTAATGTTTATGATGGCAACCCAGAACTTCTGCCACAACTGTATTTGTAGTGAGGCATTTTTCTGTGGCACTATGTAATGACAAGGAATTCCCTTCTCTACAGGCGAGCATTAAATATGTGAAAAAACTGCATCAATATCAGTGACAGGGTGAGGGAGGGAGTTTTCAGTAATAACTGAAAGTATGACACTTTGTACTGTCAACTCACAGCATTACAGTTCTGCTTTCATATCTTCCAAAGTAGCACACTCCTTAACTAATTATTGCTCTTGCACTGATCCCCAAAGTATTAGACATTGCTGACAACATTCCATTGCCTTTTGTAGCAATGAGAACTTGTTTTTGGTGGCAATTTCTAAACACAAATTTGTCTTCAATTTCATGTATTTTTTTTTAATGCCATACAGTTGTGCATAATGTTGTGTAAAGTGCTGCTACACGCATGACTGACTAGAATTAACAATGTAATTCAATTCTTTGCACAACCTTATGGCCACACCCACTTATGTTTAAGAAAATAATATTGTGAATAAAGAGTAGTGATTAATATGGAAACAATTTAACAAATAAACAATCCCAATCTGACACTTTATGTTATTACACAAATGATTATTTTGTGCCCATGTGTGTACTGCATATTCAAAATTTTAAGCTTATCTAGGTGATAAGACTGCATTACTAATGAGGAGAAGTGCAGTAAAATAATCTCCAAACTGTAAGGTTCTAATAATAAAGAATGTGCTCTTTTAATATTGCAAAACTGTTGGACATTCACATATTTGTTGTTACAGTAGAAAATTTAAGAGATGTTTAGGATCTATAGTGAACATAACACAGAAATGTAATGGATATTTTATTCCACTCGCTTTTACTCTCACACTCTCTAAATGTAATGGAGTCATTTGTTCTCAAATTTAAGTACATACCCAGAAACTGAATATGTATATAAATAACAGAGTACTGCATTGCTTTCACAACCAATGTGATGCAAGAAATATATCTTTAATAATGATTTAGCAACAGTTCCACACTAAAAAAATATCTCAGAAAAGCAGCAGCTGGGTAATTGTCTGTAGGCAGCACATCCTGTCCCTGGCACAACAAAACCTCAAATTTCGCATCACACACCCAGTTCAGTGAGTACTTTTATGTTCGCTAGACAGCAGAAATAAAATAGATTACGTGCTGAAATAATCTGAAAAATTGAAAATACGGCGAAATCCCATAACTATAATCATAATTTTTCATTACGAACAATGTCTGAATTTATCTTAGATTATCGGAAATGTTCATTAATTATAGCACGGCGAACTGCTCTCCCAGGTAATGTATCATCACGATACATCTACTGTCCAGGTAGCACTTCTTCGTTGTCTTCAATGTTGGGGCCTCTCTCATCACGTAACTGATTTAAAAGTCGAGAAATTTCACGATCTTCTGGTGGTTCATCACTGCTTGTACTCCTCGCAATATTATGCAAGACAGCTGTACCCACAATGATTGACATTGCTTCCTGTGGATTACATCTTATTCCTACAGATAATATGGGAAATCTTCTCTTCCACATGCCGTATTTTCTCTCAACAGTGTTTCTAGTTTTAATATGAGACCTGTTATACCGATGCTCTGCTTCATTTTGCGGATTTAGAAGTGGAGTTAACAAGTAGGATTTACATGCGTAACCACTATCTCCCAATAAGTGACCTTGTGGTATTTCTCCGTTTTCAAATTGAGCTCTGCGAGCGCAGTTGAGAAATATGGTACTGTGGTGCACAGAGCCCGGCCATCGAGCGACAATATCCCTTACTAACAAATTGTGATCACTAATGGTTTGATAGTTAAAGGAAAAATATGATTTCCTATTGCGGAAAAGTTCAGCATTATGTCCTCCAGGAGACTGAATTCTTATATGGGTACAATCCAATGTACCAAGAACGCCAGGAAATCGGTCCAATTGACTAAAACCATACATCACAGATCGCACTTCTTCTCTTGTTGGAAATTTTATAAAGCGAGGAGACAGTGATGCTATGATGTCTGATACATCACTGATGATTCGTTGTGCTGTTGTATGATGTATATTACTGTTGTCCCCAATAAGAATGTTGAATGCACCTGTTGCATATGCCCTTAAAGTAATCAAAAGTCTGTTTATCGGAGAAACAGGGTTATTCCGATCAGTAGGAAATTCTTACCTATCATTAATTTGATTTAATAACCACCACACTGTTTCTTTTGACAGACGAAATCTCTCTTCAAACTTCCTGTCACCATAATCTTCAAAAGGGTTTCCCCTTTCCACAATCACTCCAACACGATTTCGGTCACGATTTAAATGGTCAAGGTATAACAAATCTTCCTCAATGCCATCCATAACATCAAAACGCGCCGCCATCTTAATAGCGTATGCTTCCAAAACCGTGGTTATGTCGAGAAAACCGGGAAAGAGCCCCGGTTAAATATAACCGCGGTCGATTCCCTCGTTTAACTTTGATCGATGTTGGTGCACCAGAATACTGCGCTGAACAGGATTATATATCGACTTAACCGCGGTTAACTGTTAATCGAGATTGGTGCACTCGGCCATGAGTGTAACAGTTCATCGGCATGTGAAATGGAATGATCACATTGGCTCAGTTGTAAGTAAGGTAGGTGGAAAACTTTGGTTATCGTCAGAATACTGGGAAAATGCAGTCAGTGTACAAAGGATACAGCTTACAAATCACTGGTGCATCTCGTAGAATATTGCTCTGGTATGTGGGACCCAAACCAGGTAACTAAAAGAGGATAGGGAACGTATACAAACAAGGCTGGCACCAATCTATGCTGTATGCAACACTATGTTACAAATTAAACACTCCGTTTAATGTACATCTAACCAGAAGTTGCGCAATATCTAATATCATGCAGGCATTGCCATAAAAACGGAGTCCATATTTGATTTTAAACCCTTCTGCTTTTATTGCTTCTTATTTTTCAGAGCACACTTTTTGCCATATGCTGCAGACTTTTGGAAACTACTATGATTCTTGTTAGTAGCACAGAAACCGTAGCTATATCCCGGTTCCACTCTGTGCAGTGGCATGTGAAGTTGGTATGAAAGTTTACATATATTGATCCAATGAATTATTTGAGAAGCACAACAGAATTTAATACTGGATTTCAGCATGCCGATTTGGCCAATAGGTTTTATTAAATATTGGTTATTCATTTCATCGTGCAGGGTTCCTTGCATCAGTGATTTCACAGGGGATATATAAGAAAATGAGGGGATTCACATGGACTTGGGGGGGGGTGAGAATATGAAGAGTACATTATATTCCATGACATCCGATAAACCATCTTATTAATACAGTTACTTAAGAGGAAGAAAATTTCCGTTATTTTTTCTATACATTTAATGTTAGCAAGGGATCTTTGCTCCATTGCTGCAGGATATGGGTGCTCTTGGGAATGCAATAAGTTCGAAACATCGCCACATACAACACTCATAATAGCCAAAAACTATGGGAGAAGGTTGCACAGGATTTGCATACCAGCAGGACCTATAATTACAGATTGATCTCAAGAAGTTAAGGCTATCATACTAACTAACACCACAGGTCTAATAATTCCAATAAATCTCAGCATGTCGACAGAACCCAACCAAAACTGAAACCTGTACTAAGCGTGTTTTGCAGAGCGCGATACACTCACCACGCCATCACCAGGAACAATGTCCTCTCAAAACCCTGTAGATTTCCTCGGTAGCTGCCACTGTCTAGCACATCTTTACAGAGTAGGGTGTGATAGATCAATAACAAAAATGCCAAAGATGCACCACGCATTTGCTCAGTAGCGAGAACGTTAAAAGGAATGGCAGGAGGCTGTTGTTCTGGACCACACCAGCTTACCGTGCAGATTTTGAACAAATTATGGTGAGAAATTTCCATGACTTTGTGGGTTGGCTTGCTTGACAAATCAAAAAACTTTAAAAAAGGCAAGGCATCCGTTGTCTTCAGCTACATCAGGCCACAATCCCCGTTTGAACAAGATTCAATTGGAAGGTCCCAAGACTCTACAGACATAAGTACAGTTCAAATGGCTCTGAGCACTATGGGACTTAACATCTGAGGTCATCAGTCCCCTAGAACTTAGAACTACTTGAACCTAACTAACCTAAGGACATCACACACATCCGGGCCCGGGGCAGGATTCGAACCTGTGACTGTAACAGCAGCGTGTTTCCGGACTGAAGCGCCTTGAACTGCTCGGCCACAGTGGCTGACCAGGGATTTGTGTTTTATTGCCTTTGTCAACAGGGATTTATGTTTTATTGCCTGTGCTGGCAACGAATACTTTGCAATATTTCAGTGAGTGAACTAGCTTATGAAATCAGAATAATTCATGTGAGGTGAACACTACAGAACTCTGAAGCATTTCTCTGAGTAACTGAATGTGATTTGAACTTGTGGTTTTATTTAGTTATCCTATGTGGAATTTTAATCTGAAAACATATGCTGAATGAACTCTGAAATATTTCTGCGTTTGTACCTGAATTTGCACATTAATTCATGTATGATACTGCTCTGGCTTTCATTAAGCTCTCACACTGGTGTTACTCTGATTCTGTGCTGAACAGTTATTACTTTGATTCAGGGCTAAAAAGACAGTAATAAACTCAGTTATATTTAAATCAAAAGTACTGAGAGTTATAAACTTTATTTTTTCACCAAAAAATCCTGCCAGCATATTTAATTATTGAACATTTGTGACTAGTTTCCAAGGGTAACTGAAACAAATGATTTTCGTTGGCCTCTAGACGGTGGTGTAGCTAAATCATAAAAAAAACCAACCATGCATTCTCAGACCCAGGAAGAATGTTTTCATTACTTCAAATTATAATTTATGCAATAGCATGTGGGGTCTCAAGAGATATGGTACACAAAGTGTATGGTACAAAGTGAATGGTACACAAAATGAAGGAAAAATGTTATTTACAAACAAGTGAATGAATGAAATTAAGTGTTGGTGTTACAGATTCCACACTCAAAATGTGACAGACATCTGCAATGTATCTAATAGCATACACAACAGTGTTTAGTCACTCACATGGAATAATTAAGGTACCATTAGTTGTCCATCCAAGTAAAGTGGTCTGAGATGTCTGGGCAATGGTATAATTCTTTTCTTGCATTAAAAATATTAATTAATGATACATCTGCTTATTTCAATGCATGTGGTCTTCTATTAGCCACTTTTCCTTCATATAAACCTTTTTAATCCTCCAAATTTGACTCTTGATAGTTACCATCAGTGATCGTTCTTTGTCCTTGAATTTCCCTGTGACTTAGGGATGACTTTCCTAATCATGTGGTATCATCTTTCCCATGGGTATGCATTATCTTCATGAAGGCTTAGCTTCACATAACTCTGGATAATCATCAGCCAGCTGGTTTCAGATTTTCAATCCCTTTTCTGTTCGTAGCTATGGAAAGGCACTTTTCCACAACATGGTCATTACAGATTCATGACATGTGGCAATACCATTACAGCCTGATTCTAAGAGTTTTCAGTTTATGGGGAAGGCTTTAAAGCAACCTCTTATGAATTGAATCCAGACTGTCTTCTACTGTTACTCTTTCTGCCCATCATTACATGCATATTCCTGTTGTATGGAGCTTCTTTCAATGAACCTTTTTTGAGACCAAGGCTTCGATGCCACACAGTGGTGCTGGTCTTAGCCATTTCATAAGTTTTGTCTTTTGGCTTTTATGGGTATCTTTGCATCACACCAACTCATTGAACGCATATGCGACTTGCTCCATCCATATGTTATTCTATGAATTATGTCCATTTTAACTGATCTGTTCTCTGATATTACTGGTGCTAGATACTCAAAAATTTTAACTCTTTGAAATGTATCATTATATAGCTTGGTATCTGTGATTAGTGTGGCTTCAGGGCTGAAGTTAATCATGAACATGGTGTTTGTTCTACTGATGCACAAGCCACTTGTTTCACATGCCTTCCTCCAGTTGTCAAGCTTTTCCGAAGTGTCCTGGAAGTTAACTGGTGTAATGTCCACCTCTGTAGGTGGACTGCCGTGCTGAGAACACTGTAATGAAGCATATTTCAATCAATAATTGATAAGCTACAGACACCCCTTATTACAACTATAGAATTGTGACTGCACCATAAGTGTGCACGAATTTATAAACTTTCTGATTGGTAAAGTGTTTCATATTCTTATTATTAGAGATATACTATCCAATCAGTAACATAGTGGTGTAGTTGTTTTCCCTTAAAGTTAATTAATTCTCAGAAGATATCATGATCTGAAGATATTGAAATGTCATTACCATAAAACAATACATGTGTCAAAATTGAAACCTAAGAACCAACAATGAATATAACTTTGTAGATCAATTGTTCATGATTCAGTAAAAGCAATTAGTTAGCTTAAATGCCCACAATTCAAAAGTTTTAATTCAGATGCAATTTCAAGAACCAACCACTTTTAAACCTCATAATATTTCAAAATTCTGTTCTGATAATACTGAAGCCCAAAATTTTCTTGGCAGTGATGTTATAAGATTCCCATGTCTTGATTTTTAAATGAAATATAGTTTATTTACCAGAAGTTTAAATTCTGGATAACTGGGGGCTCACTTAGATGTCAGGCAAGTTTACTTGAACATGAAGGTACAGCATCAAAAAGTAATTACTTTTGTTTATGTAAAACACAAGGATACAATACACTGGGTAGGTGCAGTAAATGGCATCAAAAATCTGGGATTGTTACCTTTTCAATTTCTCTCTTTTGTAACATTGATTACTGTAGCATTCTTTTGTAAATAACTAAAAACCATGATGTGAAGCATTCCTGCCAAAGAGTGAGGTTATAAATATCCAGACTTGAGCTGGGAGGTCTCAGTTGAAGTTCAGATCTAGTCTACTATAGTCAAAAGTATGCATTTTATTGAAAATCTGTGTGAAGTGTAGCACAGAAAAATGCAGCTGAATGATAGAGAGCTACAAGGGCATGCTGAAAAGTAATGCCTCCAAGTTTTTAATGCAAGAAGTCAAAGCTTTTGAAACAAAACAGATGTTTTTAACATTCTACGTCTTTATTCTTCATTTCTGCACACTGATAGCCCTCTGCCACTAGAACTGTAATGTGTAGCATGGTGATGTGTAACGTAACGGCTGGCCGCAGTGGCTGAGTGGTTCTAGGCGCTTCGGTCTGGAACCGCATGACTGCTGCGGTCGCAGGTTCGAGTCCTGCCTCGGGCATGGATGTGTGTGGTGTCCTTAGGTTAATTAGGTTTAAGTAGTTCTAAGTTCTAGGCGACTGATGACCTCAGATGTTGAGTCCCATAATGCTCAGAGCCATTTGAACCATTTTTTTTGTTGCGTAACAATGTTGGTGGATGAGGAACAGCATACTGTAATTGAGTTTGGAATTCAGGGTTCATCCACACACCCTCTCCTTCCACATGACAGTTCCAGACTATGAGTTTTGCCACATCTGCAACAATCCAAAACCCTAAGTTCACTGTCACCAGTCATCCTCCATACAGTCCTGACTTGGCTCCATTTGATATTCTGTTTCCAAAACCTAAAGAACATCTTCACGGACTGCATTTTGATAGGGATATGATGACATGATGCAAGCAGAGGGCAGGTCCATTTTACAGTGATGTCCTCCTGTTGTGAGAAATGTGTTTGTCATCAAGGTGCATATGTCGAGAAATAAATATCTAGACATGAAATATAAAGCTTTAGAAAGTTGATAATTTTTTATTTATTTAGAAAGCTTTAACAGTTTTTACTTAAACAATTCAGTGGCGTTGCTTTTCAACAAGCCCTCAAATGTGAATGAAATGATAACAGCAGGAACCTTGAACCAACAAACTGTGAACAATTATTACTGTATATGCATTTTGAGGCTGTGTTGGTGACTATCATTTAGCATAATTAAGATTATATATTACATGGAAATAAACTATCCATGAGTTTTTATGCCATTTGTCCACATATTTTTAATTATCATACCCAAATTCTCAAATCCAAAAGGACTTCCACTATAGAGATTTTAGAGTCACAGTTTAGAGATACCAACAAGATGCATAAGCTTGACACAGTATGAAGCACAAGCTATAAACAAACACATTTCATCCTGGATTCGATTCCTGGTACTGGTTTTTTCTTGGTGTGAGGACTGGAATGGGCTGCACTCAGCCTTGTGGTGCCAATTGAGGAGCTATCTGATCAAGTAGTAGTGACACCAGGTCAGCTTATCCTACAACCACTGGGAGTGTGGTGTGCTGACCCAAACCACTCAATACCTTATTCACATGAAGCCATTGACTGATGGATGGCAATGGTCAGTTTGGTCTGAATGTGCCCTCTATGGCCAAAAAGACAATGCAGAGATAAGATAGTATGTCCACATCATCAGCATAAAAGAGATACCAGTGGGTTGGTTTCTGTATCTTTGTGAATAGATAGTTTATTGTAACGTTAAACAATAAGGGACTTAAGATGCTTCCTTGATTGACAGCTAGATTAAAATCAAAGCTCTTTGATGTGCCATCAGTACTTTCATTGCCAGTTTGGACAATGTCCACCATGAGTCACGTTAATAGTCCTGGACATGTGCATGCAAAGCTTGCCATATTGTTGTTCTTTATATTCAGTCGAAAGCTTTTTCTAAATCGATCGAGGTCAAACAATGACTTTTGCTTCTTGTTTCAAGATTTGGCCATCACTAGTCTTATTGTACTTTGATAACAGAATTGTTCTTATAAGCTCCAATAAAATAGCCATGGAGGGAGGTGGTGGTGATAAAATTATGGGAAGTTGAGCATGTTTTGCGGGGTCATGCTGAAAACGGTGTTAGCATCTTTTTCTGAAAAATTAGAAAAAAACAACCACTGACTGGTGACTAGTGAAATTATTTGAAATGTTAAGAGAAAGCTGACAGTCAAATCTAGGAGGAAACTAATCAACAGATTTGTAGCCTGAAAGGCAATGTAGTCCCTGTTATGGCTAGACAAGGTGAGGAAGTATCACAGGTAACTGCAGTCAAATACCAAGTAGCGAGACTAAAACATACTGTGCTGCTCAAATTACAAATCAGTGTTCAAGTTTGCAGGTTCCCACAAATGCAGTCAGCATGGGCATTGCATTGCCGAGATATGGGCAAAATCAGAATGCCAATTTGAATGCATTTCCATGTGACCTACACAACTATTTGCTGATTAAGAAAACTGCAGGCCATCACAAACTCTAGGCCACATTGAGACAACTTTGTTCTTAGTATCCTGTGTGGACAGTGCTACATACACCAACTTCATGGTCAAATTCATATTCAATACTGAAATATTACAATGCCTACTGCAGTAAAGGCACAGAGATTCTGAGGATTTTATTCATCACTTTCAACCCAGGTGATAACAACATGTGCCAAAAAT